>NC_092288.1:18804881-18819881 GCF_036320965.1 Panulirus ornatus | reverse complement strand
AGCTGACCCGACAGTGTAGGGACCTACCCCTTGACCACCAGCAGACCCGACAGTGTAGGGACCTACCCTATGACCACCAGCTTACCCGACAGTGTAGGGACCTACCCCTTGACCACCAGCTGACTCGACAGTGTAGGGACCTACCCCTTGACCACCAGCTGACTCGACAGTGTAGGGACCTACCCTATGACCACCAGCTTACCCGACAGTGTAGGGACCTACCCCTTGACCACCAGCTGACTCGACAGTGTAGGGACCTACCCCTTGACCACCAGTAGACCCGACAGTGTAGGGACCTACCCCTTGACCACCAGCAGACCCGACAGTGTAGGGACCTACCCCTTGACCACCAGCTGACTCGACCGTGTAGGGACCTTCTCTTTGACCACCAGCTGACCCGACAGTGTAGGGACCTACCCTGTAATCAACAGATGACCCGATGGTATAGCACTGATCATCGCGATTTTCTACACCTCTGGTTATTCATGTTGTTGGTTGTTGCTGGTGACGGTGGTGTCGATTACTCTCGTTGTTGTGATCTAGTGTCGTGGTGTTACATCCGCGCATCACACTCACAAATTCAAACACCGCCTCCCTCGCCCTCCCTCTGGTAAAGAGACCATTTGCTTCGGCCTCCCGGGGCGCAGGCAGCCAGCTGTGTTGCTCATTCCGAGGGGAAGGGGAGAGTGTGAGTGTGTGAATGAGTGGAGGGGGAGTGTGAGTTTGTGCGTGAGAGGAAGGGGGAGAGTTTGAGTTTGTTACTGAAGGGAAGGGGAGAACAAATCCTAGACTATGAATATCAAAGTTTTGTGCATATTTGTTTCCTCCGTGAGGCTGATACAAATGCATAATTAGAAAGATGTGCTTTACAAATAAAGAAAAAAAATGTAAACTAATCCATGTACACTATTACAGGCCATGAGTTTCTTAAAGGTCAATGGAATATCCTGCGTAACTCTTGCGTTTAACAAACGCATTTTAATTACCCTGACGGAGTCTCTGAGAACATGATGATTTTATCCACAAAAACATAAGAACAGGATATTGCAGACGGCATATTGGCCCGTACGTGGCATTCACTCTTTACACGTGCCTATTATCAATGGATCTATTTAAATCACTTGAAATTCCACATAGAGTTAGCGCTTATGACTTTACTTGCAAACCTGTTCTATTCGTCTAATACTTAGTTTCTGTCTAATTAATGAATTGAATACCCACTATTTAAATCAACTGTTTATTGTTGTCTCCGTGAAAGATGTTTCCAATTTTGAATTTATCTTTATTATCTATGCCCATTTTCTACATTCATACATCTTTCCTGAATCGCCCTCACTCTGCGCTTATCAAAAAGGATCCACATCTAGTTTTCTTAATCATTTCTTATCTGAAAGGTGTTTAATTCCTAGAGTCTATTTCGTAATCCTTCTCTATATGCTCTCGAAAGAATTCGGATATCCATTCCATTGCACTGTGAGAAAAATTTGACTGCATATTCTGAATGAAGTCTGGCTAATACTAAACACATACTTCTTAAAATCGTACTGACAAGTACATTAATACAAGTACATTAATACAGTGTTCTCTTGGCTTTAAGATCTGTATGACAATTACCGAAAATCCTTCTCTTAACCCGTTTTTTTTTTATTATAATTTCTTCGTCGTTAAGTTAACACACTAGTCTTCCTGTTATACAAATCTCCACTCCAAAACTTTGGATTTATGAACGCTGAACATCCTTGATCACTCCTCAATGATAACCTCTTAAGTTATTCTCACAGCAAATTTCGGTTTACCGATTTGCTATCCCGCCTGTTTTTGTGTCATCGGAAAATTTAGTGACTCTGCTAATGTTTACATCAGAGTGGGCAATACCCTGGTGACACTGATGTCGCATGAAATTACAAATCGATCTTTCGTGCAATCGTAACAAGTGTCAAGGAAAGCAAGACGTTTTAGCGCCTCAACATGACTCCTCAGCTTGTCTGAGGCAGATTTAGCTAAATTGTAATATGGAATTTGAAAGATAGAAATAACAGTGATACAAAGAATGCTTATTCTTTTGGGAGTTGCAGCTAAAGAGACATCAAAGAAGCTGAATAAGTTGCGAGGTGTATTAGAAAGATATATACCAGGAATTTCGGTTAGAAATGCTTAATAGAGTGTATTTTAGAAAGATATATACGAGAAATTTTGGGTAGAAATGCTTAATAAAGTTGCGTCTGAACTACCCGATCTTCTGTACCAGATCTACTCCTGGAGACACAAGAAGGCATTTCGAGCAAGAGGTATTACATCTCATTAAAGAGAACGAGATTAGTGCAGCCTCAGATTGTTAGTATATGAATGCATTTGGTTAATCCTAATGAATGAAAATAGTTAATATAGCGGCGGAAGAGCGAAGGAGACAGGACAGAACCTTGAGGGACACCGCTGTTGGTAAAAAAAGAAGAAGTTGATCCATCAACAATTACGGCAGGAAGCTCAGTGAGGACGTTGAAGATGAAAAGAACAGACTGAGGGAGGATATATAAGAGAGGAGAGCTTAGAGATCAGATCTCGATGACACACCTCTAAAAGCTTTAAAAATATTAAGGGTTACAATGTAGGATTCCCCAAAGTCTCTCAGAGAGAATAACCAGATATTTGTAAGGCAAGAAATGATATCACCAGTGAATCTCCTCCTGGAAAATCCATATCGATGAGCGGAGAGAAGACCCTGGTATTCATGATAGTTAAGGAAATAAGATTTGAGAAGTTTACACACTTTTAGAAGAGATTCAGAACAATAAGACGATAGTTGAATGGATTAGAACTGTTGCATTTGTTTGGGTTAGGCTACATCAATGCATGTGTTCATGATGGATGAAAAGGTTTGAATATCAATGATGAGGTGAAACATGATCAAACAAGGGCGGGAATTCAAATGTATACTTCTTTATTACACAGGAATCTGGTCCATAAGAACCATTTGTATTTAGAGGAAGATGTGGTTCAGGACTGCACTAAAGCATTATAGGGACGAGCATAGGGTTAGTAAGAGATGAGATACAAGGTGGAGGGGATATTAGAATCATCTACGGTGAAGTTCGAGGTAAAAGAGAGAAACAAAATGAGTTGCTCTGTCACAAGGAACACAGTTGTAGTATGGTGGAGACGTAAACGAAAACCAAAGGCAATCTAACATATGTTGTTGGAGATACTTTTGTCTAAAGGTCAGAAAGATTCATTATTGTGTTCTTCGTTTAGACCAGATGAAAAAGTCAAATTCTTTTCAGTCTCTTTCGTAAATGATCTCAGAACAGGAATGCTTGAACCACGAGAGTGGAAGAAGAAATAATTGTACAGGAGGAGGTGATGCATACCTTCATTACCCTAATAATGACTTCTGGTATACAGAAGCAAAGGCAGAGCAAAGGCAGCAACCTTCCGTAAAAAAAAGTTAAAAAGAATTCCCATAAGTTTGTCCAGTCAGCAACACTGTAGAGTCAATACCAAGTGTTTGGGAAGGTGTGGTATGCAGGCACATACACAAGCGTGTAGTCAGATAAAACAATCTGGGTTGAGAGTATGTAGTTATAGCGTTAAGGATTAGAGATTAAAACACACAGAGTGTTGGGAGATTGGTCGTGACCGTCTGGAATATGGGTAAGGTGGCTTTAGATAACCATAAACGAAAACCATGAGAGTTTCAATATTTGTGTTACGTTTGCGAGTTGTGCTATGATGTACGACCCTGGCCATTACCGTTCTCTGGTAACTTGTAGAGTGGTTGTGTCACGATGTTCGACCGTTGGCCAATACCCCTCTCTTGGAGGTTGTAGAATGGTGGCACCATGATGTACTACCTTGGTCGTTCTCTGGCACACTGTAGTTGGATGGAGAGTGTTTTTGTTATGTAGGAGGTAGACTGGTATGTTGTGGGATGGTAATAGTGAGGATTTGATGGTGTTATTCTCTCTCTCTCTCTCTCTCTCTCTCTCTCTCTCTCTCTCTCTCTCTCTCTCTCTCTCTCTCTCTCTCTCTCTCTCTCTCTCTCTCTCTCTCTCTCTCCGCTGTGCTCATCGCCAGATCTGCCATTTTGTCAAATTCTCGCCGCAGGTGTTCATAAGTAGATACTCTCCTCTCTTTTTCCAGGCACAGGTCCGGTGTATGTCCTCGGAGGAAGATAGATATATCTGTAAATTACATATATATATATATATATAGTATGGAAAGAGCGTTCATCATTTGTGGGGCCCCATTTCTTCAACGTTCTTGCCTGTAACAGAATATTTCCTTTAACAGTGCGCCCACTACATGTTCACTGCTAGAGTGGACCTGATACAAGTCTTCTTCCAGGGTGCACTTGATACAGATCCCCTGCCAGGGTGATCCTGACACAGATTCCAAGCCACGAAGTCCCGTTTACATGACCCATGACATGGTCACCCAGGTGTATGTTCTACGCCAAGGTAGACTTGGTACATGTTCCTTTTGCAAGGATGGATCTGATGCATGTCCCCATCAGGAGGGACTTGGTTCATGTCCCCTACTAGAAACCCCCTGATACAGGTTTTCTACCAGGGTAGACCTTATGCATGTCCTCTACGAGGGTGGCTCTGATACAGGTCCTCTGCTAGGGCACACCTGATAAATGCCCTTTGACAGGGTAACCCTAGTAGATGTCTCTTACTTCGGTAGGCCTGATGCATGTCCTCCTGCTGCCGTAGACCTGATACATTTCTCCAGCCAGGTTGGCTCTGATACAGGTACCATGCCAATATCCAACATAAGTTCATAGCATATGAAGGCCTGACGCTGACCCAGTCATTGAGGTCAGGTGTCCATGTGATTGCCTCACGTCCATCCTGGTCAGACACGTATACCACCATATTTCATATTGTGACCACAACAACAGCCACCCGTCCCTCATTGTGAGTCGAATGGAAAGTCGTTCAGCGTTCATCATGCCCTTATGGCATCCAAACGTTCGCCAAAGTGGTTGAAATTCGTGCAGATACTTTAATCTTACGTCGGTGGATGTTGGAATGGGTGATTGAAATAACGAATATCTGGTAATACTGGTGATAAACTGAACTCTTAAACCTCTGCGCAGCATTACATCACTTTGGGCTCAAACTGGACAGACACTGAAGAGAAAACTGGTGTCTCGTCTACGCAAGCGTAAAACAAGTGTCGTAATACGGACAGTCCCGGAAACGACGCGACATGAAATTCAAACGCTTTAACTGAAGTCGCTAATTCATAATGATAATCTCTTCGTTTACTCTGGCGTTGAAGGATCTATGGAAAGTACTATAAGAGCCACAGTCTCGAAAATAACCTTAAGAACTGCATGTTTACTAGACATTAGTCTCACAAACACATAAATCAGAATGATGCTGGAAAATCTGCTGCACTGGAAAGGCTTTTAGAATTCAATTTGTTCTTAATGGGAGAGAGAGAGAGAGAGAGAGAGAGAGAGAGAGAGAGAGAGAGAGAGAGAGAGAGAGAGAGAGCGTTCACTCTAATAAGGCAGTGTGATCAAAAACCTCTTTTCTTGAAAAGAAAATGAAAAATCCTAGTGCTGTACAGCCTCGAGCAGAATATTTTCTATAGGTTGTACAGTCATTACCCAGGATGAATGACAACGATAACGGACACGATGAAAAAAAAAAGAGAAAATATATATATACACATAACCATATCTTTGGATAGTTAGCAAGATAATATAACCTGAGATATTTCCATCTATTTCATGCATGGTTCAATTTATTGCAAAAGAATAATCATGTATAGAAAACATATAAGGTTTTGTTCATACGCACATGTGAAACCAGTTATTCATCCCTTTAATCAAATCTGTCCTCTGAGCTTTTTACGTTAACAGACTAATAGCTCCAGTAACTTTCAATTCCTTTCATCAGTTTCAATTTCACTGATTGGTTAAATTGTTAATTGGCTGTACAGTTGTGTGGGAAAGTTGTTGTGGCAAAATTGTTGAGTGGCCCAGTGTTGAATGGCTAAATTGCTGTGTCTGAGTTGTTCTGTGGCTAAGTTGTTGACTGGTAGAGTTGCTGAATGGCCGAATTGTTGAGGGACTCTTTTCTTTTCTAGTGATTGAGTCATTCAATGGCCAAGCTGTTGGGTGACTGAGGTGCTTAGTTTTTGAGATTTTGAGCGGCTGAGCTGTATATCTTTTTTATGTTAGTTGAGACGGCTGAAGACCTTATCAAAGCCAATCTATTAACGCTCAGGTACCCATTTTATCGACAAACACCGAGGGGTTGACTGTGGACCGACTGCCGTAAACCGGATTCGAACCTATGCGCTCGACCCTGGCGGTCCGTGAATGCGCCACAGTCAGGAGCGCTAAAATAGTTGATAATTTGAATGAGTTACTGAGGAGTTGAATTATTGTGTGGCTTGGTTGGTCAGTAATTGAGCTGGTGAGTGGTAGTTATTGAGCTGTTCATTGCCTAGTTGTTGAGTTACCGAACTGTCGAGTCATTCAGACACTGAGTGTTGAGTTGCTGAGTGGCTGAGTTTTATAGTGGCTTATTTGTTGAGTATCTGAATTGATGAATGACTGAACTGTTGAGTGGCATAATTAAGAAGTGTTTGAGTGGTCATGTTGTTGAATGGCAGAAACGTTTAGTGGATGAGCTGTTAAGCGGCTAGATTGTTTAGTGGTTGAACAGATGATTGACTGGTTTGCTGATTGGTTCAGTGGCAGAACTGCTGAGTGTCTGAGATGTAGAATGATTGATATGTTGAATGATTGAATTGTTAAGAGACTGAGTAGTTGAGTGAATGACTTGTAAAGAGAATGGCCGACACATTTATTTAGTGTTGAGTTACTAAGTGGCTAAGTATCCTAGTAGCTGAGTTGTTGAGTAACTGAGTTGTTCAGTGGCTGAATTGTTGAGTGCCTGAGTTACTGAATGCTAAGGTGTTGAGTAGCTGGCTGTTTAGCAGTTTAATAATTTTGTAAATGAGTTTTTGACTGGTTGAATTTTTGAGTGGCAGACCTAGCTAAGATGTTGCGTGGTGTAGTTGTTGAGTGGATAGACTTTTATGTAACTGAGGTTTTGAGTGTTCTGTAAGGTGGCTGAACTGTAAATTGGTTAAGTTGTTGAATGGTTGAATTGTTAAGTGGATTGAGTGGATGAGTTGTTGTGTGACTGAGTTGTTGAGTCGTTGAGATATTGAGTGTTGACCTGTTAAGTGCCTGAGTTGTTCATTGGATGAGTTGTTGATTCAGTGAGATACTGAGTGCAATTAATTGTTGAGTAGATAAAATGTTAAGTAGCTGAGTGTTTCAGTGGTTAAGTTGTTGAGTGGCTGAGTCGCTTAGAGGATGAGTTGCTGAATGGCTTGAGTAACTGAGTGACTAAATTGTTGCTTGACTGATTTGTTGAATGGCAGAGTTATTGAGTGGCTAAATGCTGAGTTGCTGAGTGGATGATCTGCCAAATGACCAGGGTGTTCAGTGTTGAGTTGTTTTATTGGAAGATCTGTAGAGTGGCAGAATGCTTTAGTAATTGGGTTATTGAGTAATTGAAGTATAGAGTGGCTGACATTTCTAGTGGCTGAATTACTGAGAGGCTGAGTTGTTGAGTGGTTAAGTTTTTGAGTGGCCAAGTTGTTAAGTAGATGAGTTGTTTAGCGGCCGAATTATTTAATGATTAAGTTGTTGAGAGCTTGAACTAGAGATTGGTTTAATCGTTGAATGGCTATTGCTCAATGGGTTATTGACTGAAATATTGATTGGTTGAGTTGTTGAGCGGTTGAGCTTTTGTGGTTATATTGCTGAATGGCTGTGCTCATGATGGTTGAATTTTCAGAAGTTAGTTTTTGAGTGTCTGAGTTAGTTAGGCGGTGAGTATTTGAGTGAATAGTTGCTGATCGGATGAGCTGTTGTATGGTTGAGTTGCTAATTGGCTGCGTTTTTGAGTAGTTGATACGTTGAGTAGTTAAGTTGTTGAGTGCATAGAGTTGGTGAGTTGATTAATATTCAGTGAGAGAGTTGTTGAGTGGCTGAGTTGTTAAGTATTTGATTCGATGAGTGACTGAGTATTTGAGTAATTTTTCGAGTGCACTAATTCTTTAGTGCCTGATTCGTTGAATGGCTGAAGTATTGGGTGACTCAGTTGCAGAATGATTGAGTTTCTTACTGGCTGAGTTTTGCTGTGACTTTTATACTGAGTGACTGAGTTACTGAGTGATTGATACATTTACTAGTTAATTTCTTGATTGGTTAAGTTGTTGGGTGTTTGAGTGGTCGAGCTGCTGATTGCTGAGTGACGATGTTGTGGACTGGTTGATTTGTTGAGTGGTTGAGTTGTTCTGTGGCTGAGTTGTTGAGCGGTAGAGTTATTCAGTGCCTGAACTGTTGATTGGCTGAGATTTTTTTAGTGAGTAAGTTGTTGTCAGGTTGAATCACCGAATGGCAGAGTTATTAAATGTATGACTTGCTAGGTGGCCGATTTTTTAGACTGTCAGAGAAGTTGAGTGGCTGATTTTGCTGACTGTCCGAGTTTTTAAGCAGTTGAGTGGTTGAGTTCTTGATTAGATGAATAGCTGAGTTATTAAGTAGATGAGGTGCTAGAATGGCCCTAATACATATTCCTTGGCAGGCTGGTGCTGATACACGTCCCCTGTCAAGGTCCCCAGTCAGTATCTAGCTTAAAGTTTGGCCAGTGCGAAAGACTGACACTGGCCAAGCCATTGAAGTCTGGTGTTAACGGGACCACATGACGCCCGTTCTGGTCATACACGTATACCACCATATTGTATGTTCTGACCACAACAACAGCCGCCCGTCGCCCACTGTCACTTTAGTGGAGTCATTCAACGTTTATCATGTCCTTACGGCACCCAAAACTTTCGCCAAAAATCAATGAAATTCTTGCAAATACTTTAGCTTCGCAAATGTCATGAAGAGACTTTGAAATAGGCGATCGTAAGATTAAATGTCTCTGGGTATCATGATATCATAGAATAATAGAGTCAGTGAAGAATGAAGAGAACAATGATATCTCCAAGTAGGAGCAGAGCAAGTGACGTGAGGAGGACGGTTCTAGGAATGGGGCAACACAAGAAATTCAAACGGTCCAGCTTAAATGTCCCGCCCATAATCTTGTGTACTACAATCACGAGGTTGTACAGGACTTGGAAAGTACTCTAAGAGTCGCAGCCATGTAAATACCTTTACTACTGCATTATTGGAGAACATATGTTTCACAATCACATAAGCTGGAATTATGTTGGAAAATCTGTTGTATTGCAAAAGCTTTGAATTTTTTCCATACTAATTGGTCTAATCGTTGAGTGGCTGAGTTCTGAAACTATAAAGTGACTGTGCATTTGAGTGGTATAATTTTTTGAGAGGCTGGTTTGTCGACTAGTAGATTTCTCTAATAGGTGTGTTGCTCAGTGACTGAGTTGTTATTCACTCCTTTTGAGTGTTGACTTCTAGAGCGGCTGTGTTGTTGGATGGCTGAGTTTTTGAGTGACCGAGCAGTTGAACGGTTGCGTTGTTGAGTGTCGGGGTCGTCGAATAGCCAGATATTTGAGTGATTAAGTTGTTATGAGACTGAGTTGTTGAATGGCTGTGTTGAATGGCTCAGTTGTTCATTTGTTGATTAATTGAGCGACTGTTAACCTGCCGAGTGTTTGAAATGTTGATTGTTTAAGATGTTAATTGACTGACTTACTGAATAGCTGGGTTGTTGAGTGGTCAAGTTGTTAGGTTGCTGAATGGCTGAATTGTTGACTGGTTGAAATATTGGGTGGATGAGTCATTGATTAGTTCAGACGTTGAGTTCTTCTGTGGATGTACTATTGAGTGACGAAGCTGTCAAGTGTCTGATTTCTTGAGTGGCTGAATTTTTGTTGAGGTGCTATGTTGTGTGGTAAAGGTGTTGCGAGGTTGAGTTGCGAGTTGTTGATGATGTTGAGTGGCTGATTTGTTGAGTGACTGAACTGTTGAGAAGCTGATTTGCTGAGTGACAAATTTGTTGAGTGGTTGTGTTAATGAGCAGTTAAGTTGTTGAGTAGCTAAGTTGTAGAGTAAAGGAATTCTTTACAGATTATCTTGAAAGATTCCACAGGCTTTCAAAGTCTGTCTTTATGAGCAACTGAGTCAAAAAATGGTTGAGACTTTCAGTGATTAGGTAGTTAAGTTCCATATTTTACAGTAAAAGAGTTTTACTCTAGCGTGTTTAAATCAGTTTGAGGAACTAAACTACCATACAAATGTTCAATCTTTTTACTTTGTTAACATTCACAGTTTCATCAACTTTCTATTATTAATGAAGTACCACATAATTTTTCTTATTTGTTTCTTATTTTCTCACTATGTCCTTTCGTTGATTTTACCTTGCTAATCTGCTAATGCTAGTCACTGTCAACATCGTTGGACTAATTCAGAAGCCCCGAAATCATGCTTAAGTATCTTATGTTCCTTTTCTTTTCAGCGTATGTGAGTCCATGGCTGTCATTCTCCCCTTGTAACTTAATTTCCTTATTCCATATTCATTTTCTATTGTCTGTTATTGGACCTTCTCTAGTAAATCTTTATATCTCTGTAAGAAGCATAAAAGAATCTTGCTCGTATACATGATATAAACATCGATTGAGACTTCTTATCTGTAGGCATAATGACAGCCCATACACTGACAATACTATCCTTGAAGTACTTCCTTAATAAAGTCACTCATTTAGTGTTTTGGTGATGATCTAGTCATCTTGTATATGAACAAAAGGACAACCTATACACTGATCACATCGTCCTTAATGTACATCCTCAACTAGTGGCTCATTACTAGTATTCTGGTGGCGGATGGGATTCTTTGTCAACTCGAAAATCGTTGTTTCACACATGTTAATTAAATCTATCCCTGTAAAGATGATTGGTGAAACCTCGGTTTATTTCTTTACATCCCACCTTCATCACCTTCCATTTTGAATCTCATATAGCCAGAGCTAAAGCCTGTCTGATCTTCTTATGTTTCCGCATTATTAGATGATAATTTCTTTTCTTTATAAGTGATGGCATCATCTACAAAAACAACTCGGAATGATTTCTATGGGCATATAATTTGCTTACACTTGGAATAACAGCGGTTCAATGAACACCACAGGGTACATAAATCAACCCAATTTGTGATATGAATCTTTATTTCTTTCTAATGACAAAAAGGAGGCCTCTCATTTAAGGATGTCTGAAAATCATGTTTTTGCTAACTTTCTTCGGCTAAGATTAATCAGTCTACCCAACTACCTATATTTTCCTTTGCCAGTACTTTCACTCCCACGAAGGTCCAGAAGATCAGTTACGTTTGACGTCCCTCTGAGCCAAGGCTGTCTGTCACACCTCAAGTAGACTGTTCATGGTATCTACACACTCATGAAGCACAAAAGATGAGATACCATCAGGGTCATGGGCTTCATGAAAATCCTTCAATAACCAGTTTGTATAAAGTATAAGGCAGTTGCTATCCAAGTACGTATGCGTATTATATGTGATTTTGTATATCCATACATATATGAATGTATGAGGTCTAGAATATGTATAACTGGCTAAATACTAATTAACTGCATTTTGCACCTTGAGTTCTTCTGGCAAGTTTAGATATACATGATTCATTACTTAATTTCTTCTGTTTAAGGGACGTGTTAAAATTCCAGCCCTTGTACGAAGACCAGAATTATCGTAAGCGTAAGAACACCTCGGTGTTATACTCAATAAGTAATTGAGCTCGGTCAGCAGCTCAGAAGTCTGTCTCCCGCTGGCAGGCAGGTATTCAAGACATGACGCTCCATCCTCTGCCTGACAACCCTGGCTTTCTTTTGGCTCTTGTGAGGTTGACATGAGGCCCAGGCTCAGCTCACAAGTATACGTATGTGACAAGGAAAGATGGTCATCGGGTAACATTAGATTACGTACTAATTGGTATGCATTAATAAGAGAGACCATTTTTTTTAATGTGCTCAGAGGACAGCATGTGGTAGTCTCACACACTGAATTTCTTGTGGCTCTCAGCTGATTAAGACAGGGAGCCCAGGGTCTGCCTCACACCCACGTCTTTCTCGTCTTACTTTAAAGAACTATAGTTATATTCTTTAACTATATAACTATAGTTATATTCTTCATTCCTGGGGATAGGGGAGAAAGAATACTTCCCACGTATTCCCTGCGTGTCGTAGAAGGCGACTAAAAGGGGAGGGAGCGGGTGGCAGGAAATCCTCCCCTCTCTCTTTTTTTTTTTTTTTTTTTTTTTTTTTTTTTTAATTTTCCAAAGGAAGGAACAGAGAGGGGGGCCAGGTGAGGATATTCCCTCTAAGGCCCAGTCCTCTGTTGATAACGCTACCTCGCTAATGCGGGAAATGGCGAATAGTACGAAAGAAAGAAAAGAAGTTATATTCTTGGAGGTGGAAGGATGGAGTGAAAAAGACTTTGAGCGATTGGAGCCTGAACATACAGAAGGGTGAGAAGCGTGCAATGAATAGACTGAATTTGAATGATGTGATATACAGGGGTCGACGTGCTGTCAATGGACTGAACCAGGACATGTTAAACGTCTGGAGTAAACCATGGAAAGGTCGGTGGGGCCTGGGTGTGGATAAGGAGCTGTGGCTCTGGTGCATTACATATGAGAGCTAGAGACTGAGTGTGGACGGAATTCTTTTTTTTTCTGGTTTCCTGGCGCTCCCTCGAAGAAGTAGGGGGTGGTGATGCTATTCCTTGTGGGACGGGGTAGCGACAGGAAAGGATGAAGACAAGCAAGTATGAATATGTACATGTGTAAATATGTATACGTCTGTGTATGTGTATGTGTATATGTGTATATGGTGATATGTATATGAATGTGTATGTGTGTATGGGCGTTTATGTATATATATACATATATATATATATATATATATATATATATATATATATATATATATATATATATATATATATATATATATATATATATATATATATGTATATATATATATATATATATATATATATATATATATATATATATATATATATATATATATATATATATATATATATATATATATATATATAAGTGGATGGGCTATTCTTTCTTCGTCTGTCTTCTGGCACTACCTCGCTGACGTGGGAAACGGCGATCAAGTATAAGAATAATGATAATAATGATTATCTTTTTTCATTATACCTAGTCGCTGTCTCTCACGTTAGCGAGGTAGTGCAAGGACACAGACGAAAAAATGGCCCAACCCACCCACATACACATGTATTCACATAAACGCCCACACACGCACATATACATATCTATACATTTCAACGTATACACACACACACATAAACACATATACACATGTACAAAGTCATACTCGCTGCATTCATCCATTCTCGTCGCCACCCCGCCACACGTGAAAAACATCCTCCCCTCCCCCTCCCAGAGCGTGCGAGTTAGCGATAGTTAAAGACAGCAAAGGCCACATTCGTTCACACTCAGTCTCTAGCTGTCATGTGTAATCCACCGAAACCACAGCTCCCTTTCCACATCCAGGCCCCACAAAACTTTCCAAGGTTTACCCTAGACGCTTCACATACAATGGTTCAATCCACTGACAGCATGCTGACCTTGTTCCAATTCACTCTATTCCTTACACGCCTTTCACCCTCCTGTATACTCAGGCTCTGATCGCTCAACATCTTTTTCACTGGGTCCTTCCACCTCTAATTTGGTCTCCCACTTTTCCACGTTCCCTCCACCTTTGACACATATACCCTCTTTGTTAATCTTTCCTCACTCATTCTCTCCATTTGACCAAACCACTTCAACACACCCTCTGCTACTCTCTCAACCACACTCTTTTTATTATCACAAATCTCTCTTACCCTTTCATTGCTTCCTCGATCAAACCATTTTGCTCCACATATTGTCCTCAAACTTTTCATTTGAAACACATCCACCATCCTCCGCAAAACACTATCTATAGCCCATGCCTTGCAACCATATAACATTGTTGGAATCACTATTAATTCAAACATACCCATTTTTGATCTCAAAGTTAACGGTCTCGCCTTCCACACATTCTCCTATGCTTCCAAAACCTTTGCCCCCTCCCCCACTCTGTGACTTCCATGGTTCCATCCGCTGATAAGTCCACTCCCAGATGTCTAAAACACTTCATTTCCTCCAGTTTTTCTCCATTCAAACTTACTTCCCAATTAACTTGTCCCTCAGCCCTACTGAACCTAATACATTACTCTTATTCATATTTACTCTCAGCTTTCTTCTTTCACACACTTTACCAAACTCAGTCACCAGCTTCTGCAGTTCTCACCCGAATCAGCCACCAGTGCTGTATCATCAGCGAACAATAACTGACTCAGTTTCCATGCCCTCTCATCCACAACAGACTGCATACTTGCCCCTCTTTCCAAAAGTCTTGCATTCATCTCCCTAACAACCCCATCCATAAGGAAATCAAACAACCAAGGAAACATCATGCACCGCTGCTGCAAACCGACATTCACTGGAACCAATCACTTTTCTCTCTTCCTAATGGCACACATGCCTTACATCCTCGATAAAAACATTTCACTGCTTCTAACAACTTACCTTCCACACCATATACTTATAATACCTTCCACAAAGCATCTCTGTCAACTCTATCATATGCTTCCTCCAGATCCATTAATGCTACATATAAATCCATCTGTCTCTCTAAGTATTTCTCACATATATTCTTAAAAGCAAATACCTGATCCAAACATCCTCTACCACTTCTGAAACCACACTGCTCTTCCCCAATCTGATGCTCTGTACATGCCGTTACCCTCTGAATCAATATCCTTCTATATAATTTCCCAGGAATACTCAACAAACTTATTCCTCTGTAATTTGCACACTCACTTTTATCCCCTTTGCCTTTGTACAATGGCACTATTCATGCATTCCATCAACCCTCAGCCACCTCACCATGAACCATAGATACATTGAATATCCTAACCAACCAGTC
>NC_092288.1:18672381-18799881 GCF_036320965.1 Panulirus ornatus | reverse complement strand
CATACGTCCACACACGCAAATATACATACCTACACAGCTTTCCATGGTTTACCCCAGACGCTTCACATGCCTTGATTCAATCCACTGACAGCACGTCAACCCCGGTATACCACATCGCTCCAATTCACTCTATTCCTTGCCCTCCTTTCACCCTCCTGCATGTTCAGGCCCCGATCACACAAAATCTTTTTCACTCCATCTTTCCACCTCCAATTTGGTCTCCCTCTTCTCCTTGCTCCCTCCACCTCCGACAAATATATCCTCTTGGTAAATCTTTCCTCACTCATCCTCTCCATGTGCCCAAACCACTTCAAAACACCCTCTTCTGCTCTCTCAACCACGCTCTTTTTATTTCCACACATCTCTCTTACCCTTACGTTACTCACTCGATCAAACCACCTCACACCACACATTGTCCTCAAACATCTCATTTCCAGCACATCCATCCTCCTGCGCACAACTCTATCCATAGCCCACGCCTCGCAACCATATAACATTGTTGGAACCACTATTCCTTCAAACATACCCATTTTTGCTCTCCGAGATAATGTTCTCGACTTCCACACATTCTTCAAGTCCCCCAGAATTTTCGCCCCCTCCCCCACCCTATGATCCACTTCCGCTTCCATGGTTCCATCCGCTGCCAGATCCACTCCCAGATATCTAAAACACTTCACTTCCTCCAGTTTTTCTCCATACCTCCCAATTGACTTGACCCTCAACCCTACTGTACCTAATAACCTTGCTCTTATTCACATTTACTCTTAACTTTCTTCTTCCACACACTTTACCAAACTCAGTCACCAGCTTCTGCAGTTTCTCACATGAATCAGCCACCAGCGCTGTATCATCAGCGAACAACAACTGACTCACTTCCCAAGCTCTCTCATCCCCAACAGACTTCATACTTGCCCCTCTTTCCAAAACTCTTGCATTTACCTCCCTAACAACCCCATCCATAAACAAATTAAACAACCATGGAGACATCACACACCCCTGCCGCAAACCTACATTCACTGAGAACCAATCACTTTCCTCTCTTCCTACACGTACACATGCCTTACATCCTCGATAAAAACTTTTCACTGCTTCTAACAACTTTCCTCCCACCGCATATATGTCCCAGCAGCCGTGGTCGCGGGTGTGTGTCGCCTCGCCCACTCAGCCGCTCTCGCACGCTCACTCTTACCTCCCTCCCGTCTCTGTGCCCCAACGCCTCACACGCCCCTCTGACAGACAGTTACCCAGTCATCATCAGCCATGAAACAACACTGACATTACTAATCCACCAAAATGGCGAGGTTTCTGAAATTCGAGTTCAAATAAACTTGATTCTATGAGAAGTGGAGAAACTTGTCAATTCTCAGAGACAATTAACTTAGGATTTAAGATAAAAAAAAGAATATGTTGGGAGTGTTCTACTTAACGGCGCTTGTCATCCTCAACCATAACTTCGCAGAAGCGGTGGACGACTCTGACACAGCACGTCTCCTCTCCACCGCTCTCTGTCAGTGCAGGTGGCTAAGCGACTGCTCATGGATGCAGTCAGTCTTCATCTGCAGTTCACCTTCCGTCTCCCAGACGTCTGCTTCGCTGCCCAAAACATCGTACTTTAAGATGGTGGACGTGTGGCTCCTCATGTGCATCGCCCTCATCTTCCTCGTCGTCATCCTACACGCGCTGATCGACTATCATCTGAGACTGCAAGACCTTCCTGAGACAAATCAGATCTTCAGGGTTAGACCCATGGGCCAGAAGATCACTCCAAAGAACGATCGAACGGTGACGGTGAAGCGAGTGGTCCTGGCTTCGCGTATTGCATTACCCCTAGTTTTCGTTATCTTCACCATGTGTTATGCTTTGTATATCAGGCAAAGCTAAGTATCCCAGTTTCTTGTATGTATATATATATATATATATATATATATATATATATATATATATATATATATATATATATATATATATATATATATATATATATATATATATTTTCTTTTTCTTTCAAACCATTCGCCATCTCCCGCATTAGCGAGGTAGCGTTAAGAACAGAGGACTGGGCCTTTGAGGGAATACCCTCACCTGGCCCAATTCTCTGTTCCTTCTTTTGGAAAATTAAAAAAAAAAAAAAACGAGAGGGGAGGATTTCCAGCCCCCCGCTCCCTTCCCTTTTAGTCGCCTTCTACGACACGCAGGGAATACGTGGGAAGTATTCTTTCTCCCCTATCCCCAGGGAATATATATATATATATATATATATATATATATATATATATATATATATATATATATATATATATATATATATATATATATATATATAGAATTAGTGGACACTGTGTAGTAGGCATTGTTGGCATTGCACCAGTCAGCTTAAATTTTGTATCATATGTTAATTTGATACAAATGTGTGTGGATGTAACCAAGATGTGAAGACTCTTACTGGAAAAACAATCACTCTTGAAGTAGAACCTTCAGACACAATTGAAAATGTGAAGGAAAATAGTGAAATTGGAGAAAAATGTAGCTTAGACATTGAAGCTTATTGATACAGTGGTTAAATTGATGAGAACTGCTATTGACGTTTGTGTAAATAAATTATACATTTCCTTTTTTCCATAGCCAGAGGTTGAACCATTATGTGACATTCATTTTTTTCATTCATTTCAAGCTAGAAGTTTCAGTTTTCTAAATTGTTTCTTACATTTTTCATATGTATATATATGTATGTGTGTGTGTGTGTGTATATGTGCGTATGTATGTGTATGTGTGTGTGTGTGTATATGTATATATATATGTATATTATCCCTGGGGATAGGGGTGAAAGAATACTTCCCACGTATTCCTCGCGTGTCGTAGAAAGCGACTAGAGGGGACGGGAGCGGGGGGCCAGAAATCCTCCCCTCCTTGTATTAACTTTCTAAAATGGGAAACAGAAGAAGGAGTCACGCGGGGAGTGCTCATCCTCCTCGAAGGCTCAGAGTGGGGTGCCTAAATGTGTGTGGATGTAACCAAGATGTGAAAAAAGGAGAGATAGGTAGTATGTTTGAGGAAAGGAACCTGGATGTTTTGGCTCTGAGTGAAACGAAGCTCAAGGGTAAAGGGGAAGAGTGGTTTGGAAATGTCTGGGGAATAAAGTCAGGGGTTAGTGAGAGGACAAGAGCAAGGGAAGGAGTGGCAATACTCCTGAAACAGGAGTTGTGGGAGTATGTGATAGAGTGTAAGAAAGTAAATTCTCGATTAATATGGGTAAAACTGAAAGTTGATGGAGAAAGGTGGGTGATTATTGGTGCATATGCACCTGGACATGAGAAGAAAGATCAAGAGAGGCAAGTGTTTTGGGAGCAGCTGAATGAGTGTGTTAGTGGTTTTGATGCACGAGACCGGGTTATAGTGATGGGTGATTTGAATGCAGAGGTGAGTAATGTGGCAGTTGAGGGAATAATTGGTATACATGGGGTGTTCAGTGTTGTAAATGGAAATGGTGAAGAGCTTGTAGATTTATGTGCTGAAAAAGGACTGATGATTGGGAATACCTGGTTTAAAAAGCGAGATATACATAAGTATACTTATGTAAGTAGGAGAGATGGCCAGAGAGCGTTATTGGATTACGTGTTAATTGACAGGCGTGCGAAAGAGAGACTTTTGGATGTTAATGTGCTGAGAGGTGCAACTGGAGGGATGTCTGATCATTATCTTGTGGAGGCTAAGGTGAAGATTTGTATGGGTTTTCAGAAAAGAAGAGTGAATGTTGGGGTGAAGAGGGTGGTGAGAGTAAGTGAGCTTGAGAAGGAGACCTGTGTGAGGAAGTACCAGGAGAGACTGAGTACAGAATGGAAAAAGGTGAGAACAATGGAAGCAAGGGGAGTGGGGGAGGAATGGGATGTATTTAGGGAATCAGTGATGGATTGCGCAAAAGATGCTTGTGGCATGAGAAGAGTGGGAGGTGGGTTGATTAGAAAGTGTAGTGAGTGGTGGGATGAAGAAGTAAGAGTATTAGTGAAAGAGAAGAGAGAGGCATTTGGACGATTTTTGCAGGGAAAAAATGCAATTGAGTGGGAGATGTATAAAAGAAAGAGACAGGAGGTCAAGAGAAAGGTACAAGAGGTGAAAAAAAGGGCAAATGAGAGTTGGGGTGAGAGAGTATCATTAAATTTTAGGGAGAATAAAAAGATGTTCTGGAAGGAGGTAAATAAAGTGCGTAAGACAAGGGAGCAAATGGGAACTTCAGTGAAGGGCGCAAATGGGGAGGTGATAACAAGTAGTGGTGATGTGAGAAGGAGATGGAGTGAGTATTTTGAAGGTTTGTTGAATGTGTTTGATGATAGAGTGGCAGATATAGGGTGTTTTGGTCGAGGTGGTGTGCAAAGTGAGAGGGTTAGGGAAAATGATTTGGTAAACAGAGAAGAGGTAGTGAAAGCTTTGCGGAAGATGAAAGCCGGCAAGGCAGCAGGTTTGGATGGTATTGCAGTGGAATTTATTAAAAAATTGGGTGACTGTATTGTTGACTGGTTGGTAAGGTTATTATATTCTCTTGGTCAATCTTTCCTCACCCATTCTCTCCATGTGACCAAACAATTTTAAAACACCCTCTTCTGCTCTCTCAACCACAATCTTTTTATTACCACACATCTCTCTTGCCCTTTCATTACTTACTCGATCAAACCACCTCACATCACATATTGTCCTTAACATCTCATTTCCAACACATCCACCCTCTTCCGCACAACTCTATAGCCCACGCCTCGCAACCAAATGAATTAGTTGGAGTCACTATTCATTCAAACATACCCATTTTTGCTTTCCAAGATAACGTTATCGACTTCCATACATTCTTCAACGCTCTCAGAACTTTCGCCCCCTCCCCCACCCAATGACTCACTTCCGCTTCAGTGGTTCCATCTGTTGCTAAATCCACTCCCAGATATCTAAAACACTTCAATTCTTCCAGTTTTTCTCCATTCAAACCCTACCTCTCACTTGACCTGTCCCTCAACCCTACTGTACCTAATAACCTTGCTCGTATTCACATTTACTCTCAGCTTTCTTCTTTCACACACTACTAAACTCAGTCACCAGCTTCTGCAGTTTCTCACCCGAATAAACCACTAGCGCTGTATCATCAGCGAACAACAACTGACTCACTTTCCAAGCTCTCTCTCATCTGTAACAGACTGCATACTTGCCTATCTTTCTAAAACTCTTGCATTCACCTCCCTAACAACACCATTCATAAACAAATTAAACAACCATGGAGACATCACGCACCCCTGTCGCAAACCAACATTCACTGAGAACCAATCACTTTTCTCTCTTCCTACACGTACACATGCCTTATATCCTCGATAAAAACTTTTCACTGCTTCTAACAACTTGCCTCTCACACCATATATTCTTAATACCTTCCACAGAGCATCTCTGTCAACTGTATCATATGCCTTCTCCAGATCCATAAATGCTACATACAAATCCATTTGTTTTTCTAAGTATTTCTCACATACATTCTTCAGAGAAAGCACCTGATCCACACATCCTCTACTACTTGTGAAGCACACTTCTCTTCCCCAATCTGATGCTCTTTACATGCCTTCACCCTCTCAAGCAATACCCTCCCATATAATTTCCCAGGAATACTCAACAAACTTATACCTCTGTACCTTAAACACTCACTATTATCCCCTTTGCTTTTGTACAATGCACAATGCAAGCATTCCGCCAATCCTCAGGCACCTCACAATGAGTCACCCTTACATTAAATAACCTTACCAACCAGTCAACAATACAGTCACCCCTTTTTAAATAAATTACCTTGCAATACCATCAAACCCCCTGCCTTGCAGGCTTTCATCTTCCGCAAAGCTTTTACTACCTCTTCTATGTTTACCAAATCACTCTCAATAACCTTCTCACTTTGCACACCTACCTCGACCAAAACACCGTATATCTGCCACTCTATCATCAAACACATTGAGCAAACCTCAAAATTCTCACTCCATCTCCTTCTCACATCACCACTACTTGTTATCACCTCCCCATTAGTACCCTTCACTTGAAGTTCATATTTGTTCCCTTGTCTTACGCACTTTAGTTACCTCCTTCCAATACATCTTTTTATTCTCCCTAAATTTTAATGATACTCTCTCCCCTCAACTCTCAATTGTCCACTTTTTCACCTCTTGAACCTTTCTCTTGACCACCTGCCTCTTTGGTTTATACATCTCCTAGTCATTTGCATTATTTCCCTGAAAAAACTGTCCAAATGCCTCTCTCTTCTCTCTCACTAATAATCTTCGTCCTTCATGCCACCACTCACTACCCTTACTAATCTGCCCACCTCCCACGCTTCTTATGCAACAAGCATTTTTTTGTGCAAGCCATCAATGCTTCCCTAAATACACCCTATTCCTCCCCCACTCCCCTTACGTCCTTTCCTGTTACCTTTTTCTATTTTGTACTCAGTGTCTCCTGGTACTTCCTCACACAAGTCTCCTTCCAAAGCTCACTTCTATCACCACTCCTACTTACATATATATACTTATGAATATCTCTCTTTTTAAACCAGGTATTCCCAATCGTTAGTCCTTTTTCAGTACATATATCTATAAGCTCTTCACCATTTGCATTCACAACACTGAACACCCCATGTACATCAATTATTCCCTCAACTGCAATAGTACTCACCTTTGCATTCAAATCATCATTCACTATAACCCGGTCTCGTGCATCAAAACTACTAACACACTCACTCAGCTGCTCCGAAAACACTTGCCTCTCATGAGCTTTCTTCTCATGCCCAGGTGCATATGCACCAATAATCACCTATCTCTCTCCATCCACTTTCAGTTTTACCCATATCAATCTAGAGTTTCCTTTCTTAATCTATCACATACTCGCACCACTGCTGTTTCAGGAGTAGTGCTACTACTTCCCTTACTCTTGTCCTCTCACTAACACCTGACTTTACTCCCTAGACATTCCCAAACCACCCTTTCCCTTTACCCTTGAGCTTCGTTTCACTCAGAGCCAAAACATCCAGGTTCCTTTCCTCAAACATACTATCTATTTCTCCTTTCCTCTCATCCTGGTTACATCCACACACATTTAGATATCCTTCGAGGAGGATGAGCACTCCCCGCGTGACTCCTTCTTTTGTTTCCCCATTTAGCAAATTAAAATACAAGGAGGGGAGGATATATATATATATATATACCACATCGCTCCAATTCACTCTATTCCCTGCCCTCCCCTCACCCTCCTGCATGTTCAGGCCCCGATCACACAAAAGAAAGAGATTTTGTGTGATCGGGGCCTGAACATGCAGGAGGGTGAGGGGAGGGCAGGGAATAGAGTGAATTGGAGCGATGTGGTATACCGGGGTTGACGTGCTGTCAGTGGATTGAATCAGGGCATGTGAAGCGTCTGGGGTAAACCATGGAAAGCTGCGTAGGTATGTATATTTGCGTGTGTGGACGTATGTATATGCATGTGTATGGGGGTGGGTTGGGCCATTTCTTTCGTCTGTTTCCTTGCGCTACCTCGCAAACGCGGGAGACAGCGACAAAAAAAAAAAAAAAAATGAGTGGATGGGCCATTCTTCTTCTGTTTCCTGGCGCTACCTCACTGACGTGGGAAACAACAGTTCAGTATAATAATAAAATAAATATAAATATATATATATATATATATATATATATATATATATATATATATATATATATATATATATATATATATATATATATATTTTCTATTTTTTTATTTCATTTCATTTATTAATTTTACTTTGTCGCTCTCTCCCGTGTTAGCGAGGTAGCGCAAGGAAACAGACGATAGAATGGCCCAACCCACCCACATTAGCGTCCAAACACGCAAATATACATACCTATACACCTCAACGTATACATATGTATATACACACACAGACATATACATATATACACATGTACATAATTCATACTTTCTGCCTTTATTCATTCCAACCGCCACCCCGCCATACATGAAAAAACAATCCCCTCCCAGCGCATGTACACGAGGTAGAGCTAGGAAAAGATAACAAAAGCCACATTCGTTCACACTCACTCTCTAGCTGTCATGTATAATGCAACAAAACCACAGCTCCCTTTCCACATCCAGGCCCCACAGAACTTTCCTTGGTTTGCCCCAGTCGCTTTACATGCCCTGGCTCAATCCGTTGACAGCAAGTCGACCCCGGTATACCACATAGTTCCAATTCACTCCATTCCTTGCACGCCTTTCACCCTCCTACATGTTCAGGCCCCGATCACTCACAATCTTTTTCACTCCCTCTATCCACGTAAATTTGGTCTCCCACTTCTCGTTCCCTACACCTCTGACACAGATATCCACTTGGTGAATCTTTTCTCACTTATTCTCTCCATGTGACCAAACCATTTCAAAACACCGTCTTCAGTTCTCTCAACCACAAGCTTTTTATTACCACACATCTCTCTTACCCTATTATTACTTACTCGATCAAACCACCTCACACCACATAATGTCCTCAAATATCTCATTTCCCTCACTTCCACCCTCCTCCGCACAAATCTATCAAATCTATGTGTGTATATATATGGTTGCGAGGCCACGCCTCGCAACCATATAACATTGTTGGAAACACGTCTCCTTTAAACACACCCAATTTTGCTTTCCGAGATAATGTTCTCGACTTCCACACATTCTTCAACACTCCCAAAACTTTTGCTCCCTCCCTCACTCTATGACTCACTTCCGCTTCCATGGTTCCATCCGCTGCCACATCCACTCCCAGATATCTAAACGCTTCACTTCCTACAGTTTTTCTCCATTAAAACTTATCTCCCAATTGACTTGTCCCTCAACCCTACTGTACCTAATAACCTTGTTTTTATTCACATTCACTCTCAGCTTTCTTCTTTCACACACTTTACCAAACTCAGTCACCACCTTCTGCAGTTTCTCACACGAATCAGCCAACAGTGCTGTATCATCAGCGAACAACAACTGACTTACTTTCCAAGACCTCTCATCCACAACAAAGTCAGCGGTTGGTGAGAGGACAATAGCAAGGGAAGGAGTAGCACTACTCCTGAAACAGGTGTGGTGTGAGTATGTGATGGAGTGCAAGAAAGTAAACTCTAGATTGATATGGGTAGAACTGGAAGTTGATTGAGAGAGATAGGCGATTATTGGTGCATATGCACCTGGGCATGAGAAGAAAGATCATGAGAGGCAAGTGTTTTGGGAGCAGCAGAGTGAGTGTGTTAGTAGTTTTGATGCACGAGACCGGGTTATAGTGATGGGTGATTTGAATGCAAAGGTGAGTTATGTGGCAGTTGAGGGAATAATTGGTGTACATGAGAGTGTTCAGTGCTGTAAATTGAAATGGTGAGGATCTTGTAGGTTTATATGCTGAAAAAGGACTGGTGATTAGGAATACCTGGCTTGAAATAAGAGATATACATAAGTATACGCACGTAAGTAGGAGAGATGGCCAGAGACCGTAATTGGTTTACGTGTTAATTGATAGGAGAGCGAAAGAGACTTATGGATGTTAACGTGCAGAGAGTTGCAACTGAAGGGATGTCTGATCATTATGTTGTGGAGGCGAAGGTGAGGATTTGTAGAGGTTTTCAGAAAAGAAGAGTGAATATTGGGGTGAAGAGAATGGTGAGAGTAAGTGAGCTTGGGAAGGAGATTTGTGTGAAGAAGTACCAGGAGAGACTGAGTATAGAATGGAAAAAGGTGAGAGCAAAGGATATAAGGGGAGTGGGGGAGGAATGGGATGTATTTAGGGAAGGAGTGATGGCTTGCGCAAAAGATGCCTGTGGCATGAGAAGCGTGGGAGGTGGGCAGATTAGAAAGGGTAGTGAGTGGTGGGATGAAGAGGTAAGATTATTAGTGAAAGAAACGAGAGAGGCATTTGGACGATTTTTGCAGGGAAATAATGCAGATGAGTGGGAGACGTATAAAAGAAAGAAGCAGGAGGTCAAGAGAGAGGTGCAAGAGGAGAAAAGAAGGCAAATGAGAGTTAGGGTGAGAGAGTATCATTAAATCTTAGGGAGAATAAAAAGATGTATTGGAAGTAGGTAAATAAAGTGCGTAAGACAAGGGAATAAATGGGAACATCTGTGAAGGGGTCTAATGGGGAGGTGATAACAAGTGGTGATGATGTGAGAAGATGGAGTGAGTATTTTGAGAGTTTGTTGAATGTGTTTGATAATAGAGTGGCAGATATAGAGTGCTTTGGTCGTGGTGGTATGCAAAGTGAGAGGTTTAGGGATATTGATTTGGTAAACAGAGAAGAGGTAGTAAAAGCTTTGCGGAAGAAGAAAAATGGTAAGGCAGCGGGGTTTAGATGATATTGCAGTGGAATATATTAAAAAAGTGTGTGACTGTATTGTTGACCGGTTGGTGAGGTTATTTAATGTATGTATGATTCATGGTGAGGTGCCTGAGGATTGGCGGAATGCTTGCTTAGTGCTATTGTACAAAAGCAAAGGGGATAAGAGTGAGTGCTCAAATCACAGAGGTATAAGTTTGTTGAGTATTCTTGGGCAATCATATGGGAGGGTATTGATTGACAGGGTGAAGGTGTGTACAGAGCATCAGATTGGGGAAGAGCAGTGTGGTTTCAGAAGTGGTAGATGATGTGTGGATCAGGTGTTTGCTTTGAAGTATGTATGTGAGAAATACTTCGAAAAGCAAATGGATTTGTAAGTAGCACTTGCGGATCAGGAGAAGGCATATGATAGAGTTGCTAGATATGCTTTGTGGAAGGTATTAAGAATATATGGTGTAGTAGGTAAGTTGTTAGAAGTAGTGAAAAGTTTTTATGGAGGATGTAACGCATGTGTACGTGTAGGAAGAGAGGAAAATGATTGGTTCTCAGTAAATGTCGGCTTGCATCAGGGGTGCGTGATGTCTTCATGGTTGTTTAAGTTTGTTTATGAATGGGGTTGTTAGGGAAGTGAATGCAAGAGTCTTGGAAATTGGAAAGAAGGGCAAGTATGCAGTCTGTTGTGGATGAGAGAGCTTGGGAAGTGAGTCAGTTGTTGTTCGCTGATGATACAGCGCCGGTGGCTGATTCGTGTGAGAAACTGCAGAAGCTGGTGACTGAGTTTGGTAAAGTGTGTGAAAGAAGAAAGCCGAGAGTAAATGTGAATAAGAGCAAGATTATTAGGTACAGTAGGGTTGAGGGACAAGTCAATAGCGAGGTAAGTTTGAATTAAGAAAAACTGGAGGAAGTGAAGTGTTTTAGATATCTGGGAGTGGATTTGGCAGCAGATGGAACCATCGAAGCGGAAGTGAATCATAGAGTAGGGAAGGGGGCGGAAGTTCTGGGAGCGTTGAAAAATGTGTGGAAGTCGAGAACGTTATCTTGGAAAGGAAAGATGGGTATGTTTGAAGGAATCGTGGTTGCAGTAATGTTACATGCTTGCGAAGCGTGGGCTATAGATAGAGTGTTGCGGAGGAGGGTGGATATGCTAGAAATGAGATGTTTGAGGACAATATGTGGTGTGATGTGGTTGGTTTGATCGAGCAAGTAATGAAAGGGTAAGAGAGATGTGTGGTAATATAAAGAATGTGGTTGAGGCAGCAGAAGAGGGTGTTTTGAATTGGTCACAAGGAGAGAATGAATGAGGAAAGATGACAAAGAGGATATATGAGTCAGAGGTGGAGGAAAAGAGAAATGAGAGATCAGATTGGAGGTGGAAAATGGAGTGAAAAAGATTTTGAGTGATCGGAGCCTGAACAAGCAGGAGGGTGAAATTTATGCAAAGAATAGAGTGAATTGGAACGTTATGGTATACCGGGGTCGACCTGCTGTCAATGGATTGAACAAAGCATGTGAAGCGTCTGAGGTAAACCATGTAAAGTTTTTTGGGGCCTGGATGTGGAAAGGGAGCCTTGGATTAGGTGCATTTTACATGACACCTAGAGACTGAGTTTGGACGATTGCGGCTTTTGTTTTTTCTTAGCGCTACCCCGCGCACATGCGAGGGGAGGGGGTTTTCATTTCATGTGTGGCGGGGTGGCGACAGGAATGAATAAGGGCAGATAGTATGAATTATACGCATGTGTGTGTGTATATATATATATATATATATATATATATATATATATATATATATATATATATATATATATAATATATATATATATATATATATATATATATATATATATATATATATATATATATATATATATATATATATATATATATATATATATATATATATATATGTATATATATATATATATATATATATATATATATATATATATATATATATATATATATATATATATATATATTTTTTTTTTTTTTCTTTGTCGCTGTCTCCCGCGTTTGCGAGGTAGCGCAAGGAAACAGACGAAAGAAATGGCCCAACCCACCCCCATACACATGTATATACATACGTCCACACACGCAAATATACATACCTACACAGCTTTCCATAGTTTACCCCAGACGCTTCACATGCCTTGATTCAATCCACTGACAGCACGTCAACCCCGGTATACCACATCGCTCCAATTCACTCTATTCCTTGCCCTCCTTTCACCCTCCTGCATGTTCAGGCCCCGATCACACAAAATCTTTTTCACTTCATCTTTCCACCTCCAATTTGGTCTCCCTCTTCTCCTCGTTCCCTTCACCTCCGACACATATATTCTCTTGGTCAATCTTTCCTCACTCATTCTCTCCATGTGCCCGAACCATTTCAAAACACCCTCTTCTGCTCTCTCAACCACGCTCTTTTTATTTCCACACATCTCTCTTACCCTTACGTTACTTACTCGATCAAACCACATCACACCACACATTGTCCTCAAACATCTCATTTCCAGCACATCCATCCTCCTGCGCACAACTCTATCCATAGCCCACGGCTCGCAACCATACAACATTGTTGGAACCACTATTCCTTCAAACATACCCATTTTTGCTTTCCGAGATAATGTTCTCGACTTCCACACATTCTTCAAGGCTCCCAGAATTTTCGCCCCCTCCCCCACCCTATGATCCACTTCCGCTTCCATGGTTCCATTCGCTGCCAGATCCACTCCCAGATATCTAAAACACTTCACTTCCTCCAGTTTTTCTCCATTCAAACTCACCTCCCAATTGACTTGACCCTCAACCCTACTGTACCTAATAACCTTGCTCTTATTCACATTTACTCTTAACTTTCTTCTTTCACACACTTTACCAAACTCAGTCACCAGCTTCTGCAGTTTCTCACATGAATCAGCCACCAGCGCTGTATCATCAGCGAACAACAACTGACTCACTTCCCAAGCTCTCTCATCCCCAACAGACTTCATACTTGCCCCTCTTTCCAAAACTCTTGCATTCACCTCCCTAACAACCCCATCCATAAACAAATTAAACAACCATGGAGACATCACACACCACTGTCGCAAACCTACATTCACTGAGAACCAATCACTGTCCTCTCTTCCTACACGTACACATGCCTTACATCCTCGATAAAAACTTTTCACTGCTTCTAACAACTTGCATCCCACACCATATATTCTTAATACCTTCCACAGAGCATCTCTATCAACCCTATCATATGCCTTCTCCAGATCCATAAATGCTACATACAAATCCATTTGCTTTTCTAAGTATTTCTCACATACATTCTTCAAAGCAAACACCTGATCCACACATCCTCTACCACTTCTGAAACCACACTGCTCTTCCCCAATCTGATGCTCTGTATATGCCTTCACCCTCTCAATCAATATCCTCCCATATAATTTACCAGGAATACTCAACAAACTTATACCTCTGTAATTTGAGCACTCACTCTTATCCCCTTTGCCTTTGTACAATGGCATTATACACGCATTCCGCCAATCCTCAGGCACCTCACCATGAGTCATACATACATTAAATAACCTTACCAACCAGTCAATAATACAGTCACCACCTTTCTTAATAAATTCCACTGCAATACCATCCAAATCTGCTGCCTTGCCGGCTTTCATCTTCCGCAAAGCTTTTACTACCTCTTCTCTGTTTACCAAATCATTTTCCTTAACCCTCTCACTTTGCACACCACCTCGACCAAAACACCCTATATCTGCCACTCTATCATCAAATACATTCAACAAACCTTCAAAATACTCACTCCATATATATATATATATATATATATATATATATATATATATATATATATATATATATATATATATATATATATATATATATATATATATATATATATATATATATATATATATATATATATATATATATATATATATATATATAAATATATATATATATATATATATATATATATATATATATATATATATATATATATATATATATATATATATATATTTATCTATATTATATTATACTTTGTCGCTGTCTCCCGCGTTTGCGAGGTAGCACAAGGAAACAGACGAAAGAATAGGCCCTACCACCCCCATGCACATGTATATACATACGTCCACACACGCAAATATACATACCTACACAGCTTTCCATGGTTTACCCCAGACGCTTCACATGCCTTGATTCAATCCACTGACAGCACGTCAACCCCGGTATACCACATCGCTCCAATTCACTCTATTCCTTGCCCTCCTTTCACCCTCCTGCATGTTCAGGCCCCGGTCACACAAAATCTTTTTCACTCCATCTTTCCACCTCCAATTTGGTCTCCCTCTTCTCCTCGTTAACTCCACCTCCGACACATATATCCTCTTGGTCAATCTTTCCTCACTCATTCTCTCCATGTGCCCAAACCACTTCAAAACACCCTCTTCTGCTCTCTCAACCACGCTCTTTTTATTTCCACATTTCTCTCTTACCCTTACGTTACTCACTCGATCAAACCACCTCACACCACACATTGTCCTCAAACATCTCATTTCCAGCACATCCATCCTCCTGCGCACAACTCTATCCATAGCCCACGCCTCGCAACCATACAACATTGTTGGAACCACTATTCCTTCAAACATACCCATTTTTGCTTTCCGAGATAATGTTCTCGACTTCCACACATTCTTCAAGGCCCCCAAAATTTTCGCCCCCTTCCCCACCCTATGATCCACTTCCGCTTCCATGTTTCCATCCGCTACCAGATCCACTCCCATATATCTAAAACACTTCACTTCCTCCAGTTTTTCTCCATTCAAACTCACCTCCCAATTTACTTGACCTTCAACCCTACTGTACCTAATAACCTTGCTCTTATTCACATTTACTCTTAGCTTTCTTCTTCCACACACTTTACCAAACTCAGTCACCAGCTTCTGCAGTTTCTCACATGAATAAGCCACCAGCGCTGTATCATCAGCGAACAGCAACTGACTCACTTCCCAAGCTCTCTCATCCCCAACAGACTTCATACTTGCCCCTCTTTCCAAAACTCTTGCATTTACCTCCCTAACAACCCCATCCATAAACAAATTAAACAACCATGGAGACATCACACACCCCTGCCGCAAACCTACATTCACTGAGAACCAATCACTTTCCTCTCTTCCTACACGTACACATACCTTACATCCCCGATATAAACTTTTCACTCCTTCTAACAACTTTTCTCCCACACCATATATTCTCAATACCTTCCACAGAGCATCTCTATCAACTCTATCATATGCCTTCTCCAGATCCATAAATGCTACATACAAATCCATTTGCTTTTCTAAGCATTTCTCACATACATTCTTCAAAGCAAACACCTGATCCACACATCCTCTACCACTTCTGAAACCACACTGCTCTTCCCCAATCTGATGCTCTGTACATGCCTTCACCCTCTCAATCAATACCCTCCCATATAATTTACCAGGAATACTCAACAAACTTATACCTCTGTAATTTGAGCACTCACTCTTATCCCCTTTGCCTTTGTACAATGGCACTATGCACGCATTCCGCCAATCTTAAGGCACCTCACCATGAGTCATACATACATTAAATAACCTTACCAACCAGTCAACAATACAGTCACCCCCTTTTTTAATAGATTCCACTGCAATACCATCCAAACCTGCTGCCTTGCCGGCTTTCATCTTCCGCAAAGCTTTCACTACCTCTTCTCTGTTTACCAAATCATTTTCCCTAACCCTCTCACTTTGCACACCACCTCGACCAAAACACCCTATATCTGCCACTCTATCATCAAACACATTCAACAAACCTTCAAAATACTCACTCCATCTCCTCACATCACCACTACTTGTTATCACCTCCCCATTTGCGCCCTTCACTGAAGTTCCCATTTGCTCCCTTGTCTTACGCACTTTATTTACCTCCTTCCAGAACATCTTTTTATTCTCCCTAAAATCTAATGATACTCTCTCAACCCAACTCTCATTTGCCCTTTTTTTCACCTCTTGTACCTTTCTCTTGACCTCCTGTCTCTTTCTTTTATACGTCTCCCACTCAATTTCATTTTTTCCCTGCAAAAATCGTCCAAATGCCTCTCTCTTCTCTTTCACTAATACTCTTACTTCTTCATCCCACTACTCACTACCCTTTCTAATCAACCCACCTCCTACTCTTCTCATGCCACAAGCATCTTTTGCGCAATTCATCACTGATTCCCTGAATACATCCCATTCCTCCCCCACTCCCCTTACTTCCATTGTTCTCACCTTTTTCCATTCTGTACTCAGTCTCTCCTGGTACTTCCTCACACAAGTCTCCTTCCCAAGCTCACTTACTCTCACCACCCTCTTCATCCCAACATTCACTCTTCTTTTCTGAAAACCCATACAAATCTTCACCTTAGCCTCCACAAGATAATGATCAGACATCCCTCCAGTTGCACCTCTCAGCACATTAACATCCAAAAGTCTCTCTTTCGCGCGCCTGTCAATTAACACGTAATCCAATAACGCTCTCAGGCCATCTCTCCTACTTACATAAGTATACTTATGTATATCTCGCTTTTTAAACCAGGTATTCCCAATCATCCGTCCTTTTTCAGCTCATAAATCTACAAGCTCTTCACCATATCCATTTACAACACTGAACACCCCATGTATACCAATTATTCCCTCAACTGCCACATTACTCACCTTTGCATTCAAATCACCCAACACTATAACCCGGTCTCGTGCATCAAAACCACTAACACACTTATTCAGCTGCTCCCAAAACACTTGCCTCTCATGATCTTTCTTCTCATGCCCAGGTGCATATGCACCAATAATCACCCATCTCTCTCCATCAACTTTCAGTTTTACCCATATTAATCGAGAATTTACTTTCTTACATTCTATCACATACTTCCACAACTCCTGTTTCAGGAGTACTGCTACTCCTTCCCTTGCCCTTGTCCTCTCACTAACCCCTGACTTTACTCCCAAGACATTCCCAAACCACTCTTCCCCTTTACCCTTGAGCTTCCTTTCACTCAGAGCCAAAACATCCAGGTTCCTTTCCTCAAACATACTACCTATCTCTCCTTTTTTCACATCTTGGTTACATCCACACACATTTAGGAACCCCAATCTGAGCCTTCGAGGAGGATGAGCACTCCCCGCGTAACTCCTTCTTCTGTTTCCCATTTTAGAAAGTTAAAAAAATACAAGGAGGGGAGGATTTCTGGCCCCCTGCTCCCGTCCCCTCTAGTCGCTTTCTACGACACGCGAGGAATGCGTGGGAAGTATTCTTTCACCCCTATCCCCAGGGATAATATACATATATATATATACACATACACACACATACACACACACACGCACATATACACACACACACACATACATATATATACATGTGAAAAATGTAAGAAACAATTTGGAAAACTGAAACTTCTAGCTGGAAATGAAATGAAAAAAAATGAATGTCACATAATGGTTCAACCTCTGGCTATGGAAAGGAAATGTTTAATTTATTTACACAAACGTCAATAGTAGTTCTCATCAATTTAACCACTGTATCAATAAGCTTCAATGTCTAAGCTACATTTTTTCCAATTTCACTATTTTCTTGTCAAAGCACCATGTATGAAAACTCTCACTCCAGTAACACAACTATAAACATTTACTTCCCCTTTAAAAAAAGTTCTGGGGAAGTCTGTCTCGATACACTGCGGGACACTCTACCACCTGGCGAGGTTTGTGTTGCAATGGTTCTTGATTCACAAACGTAGTAGCACGGGGGCGCCTCGTGATGGAGGTCCGTGAGCAGTGTCGGTATGGTGGTGTGGTCTCTACTTCCCTGCAGTGAACGCTTCCCGTAGCACGTGCATCCTCTACAGTGGCGCGTACATCCTTTATGCATCTGGCTCTCGTGTTTCCTACACTTGGCCCGACGGTTCTGGAACCACACCTACACCCTGGCCTCGGAGAGCCCCAGGCGTTGGGAGAGCTCCTCCCTCATGAAGGCGTCGGGGTAGTTAACTGTCATGGCTGCCGGCGCGAACCTCGATGCAGCCAATATTTTGGTGATATTTGGACTACTTGCGTCAGAAACATTACTTGTATATAGTGCACGTTTGTGTCAGTGTTTGGACCATTAATATCAGTAGGTTTCAACTCGATGCAGTCAATATGTTGGTGATAATTGGACTATTTCATATCGGAGCCGCCTGCCTCGGGCATCGTAGCTCAGCCATCAAAAAGGTCTGAGTGTAAAGCTGGAGGATGACGTAGCAGCCACGGCCACGCCCACTCCTCCCACGCCCACCACGCCCACCAAGACGCCCGCCACGCCCCTGACCCCGCCTCCCTCCCAGGGCAAGCGAGAACAGGACGGCAAAGAGGAAACCTCTCACCAGAAGGTGAAGCAGCGTCGCTCGCGGACCAACTTCACCCTGGAGCAGCTGAACGAGCTCGAGCGCCTCTTCGACGAGACCCACTACATATATATATATATATATATATATATATATATATATATATATATATATATATATATATATATATATTTCTTCTTTTTTTTTTCAAACTATTCGCCATTTCCCGCGTTAGCGAGGCTGCGTTTAGAACAGAGGACAGGGCCTTTGAGGGAATATCCTCACCTGGCCCCCTTCTCTGTTCCCTCTTTTGGAAAATTAGAAAAAAAACGGAGAGGGGAGGATTTCTAGCCACCCACTCCCTCCCCTTTTAGTCGCCTTCTACGACAAGCAGGGAATACGTGGGAAGTATTCTTTCTCCCCTATCCCCAGGGAATATATATATATATATATATATATATATATATATATATTTTTTTTTTTTTCATACTATTCGCCATTTCCCGCGATAGCGGGGTAGCGTTAAGAACAGAGGACTGGGCCTTTGAGGGAATATCCTCACCTGGCCTCTTCTCTGTTCCTTCTTTTGGAAAATTAAAAAAAAAAAACGAGAGGGGAGGATTTCCAGCCCCCCGCTCCCTTCCCTTTTAGTCGCCTTCTACGACACGCAGGGAATACGTGGGAGGTATTCTTTCTCCCCTATCCCCAGGGAATATATATATATATATATATATATATATATATATATATATATATATATATATATATATATATATATATATATATATATATATATATATATATATATATATATATATATATATATATATATATATATATATATATATATATATATGTATATATATGTTGATATGTATAGATTTGTATATGTGCTGTGTGTGGACGTGTATGTATATACATGTGTACGTGGGTGGGTTGGGTCATTCTTTCGTCTGTTTCCTTGCGCTACCTCGCTAACGCGGGAGACAGCTACAAAGTATAATAGATAAATGAATAAATAAATAAATAAATATGTATATATATATAATATATATATATATATATATATATATATATATATATATATATATATATATATATATATATATATATATATATATATATATATATATATATATATATATATTTTTTTTTTTATACTATTCGCCGTTTCCCGCGATAGCGAGGTAGCGTTAAGAACAGAGGATTGGGCCTTTTTTGGAATATCCTCACCTGGCCCCCTCTGTTCCTTCTTTTGGAAAATTAAAAAAAAAAAAAAAAAAAAAAAAAAAATGTTGATATGTATATGATATGTATATGATATGTTGATATGTATAGATATGTATATGTGCTGTGTGTGGACGTGTATGTATATACATGTGTACGTGGGTGGGTTGGGTCATTCTTTCGTCTGTTTCCTTGCGCTACCTCGCAAACGCGGGAGACAGCGACAAAACAAAAAAGAAAAGAAAAAAAAAGAAAAATATATATATATATATATATATATATATATATATATATATATATATATATATATATATATATATATATATATAGGATATATATATATGAGGATATATATATATATATATATATATATATATATATATATATATATATATATATATATATATATATATATATATATATATATATATATATATGAAATCCGAAATGAAATAAAAGGAGGGGAGGGTTTCCAGCCCCCGTTTCCCACCCCCTTTAGAAGGCTAGAATGACACGCGGGGAATACATAGGAATTATTCTTTCTCCCCTATCCCCAGGGATACGGTTTGTTGAATGTGTTTCAATTTAGAGTGGCAGATATAGGGTGTTTTGGTAGGGTTGTTGTGTAAAGTGAGAGATTCAGGGAGAATGGTTCTGTTAAGGGAGAAAAGGTAGTGAAGGCTTTGCCGAAGATGAAATCCGGCAAGGCAGCGGTTTGGATGGTATCGCAGTAGAATCCATTACGAAAGGGGCTGACTGTGTTGTTGATGGGTTGCTAAAGATATTCAGTGTGCATTTGGATCATGGTGAAGTCCTTGAGGATTTGAAGAATGCCATTGTACAAAATGATAGGGGATAAACGTGAGTGTTCAAACTATAGAGACATAAGTTTGTTGAACATCGAGGGTATTGATATAGAGGGTAAAGTCATGTACGGAGAATCAGATTTGGGAAGCGGAGTGTGGTTTCAGAAGTGGTAGAGGATATGTGGATCAGGTGCTTGCTTTGAAGAACGTGTGTGTGAAATACTTCGAAAAACGGATGGATTTGTATGTAGCATTTATGTATCTGGCGAAAGTACATGATAAGGTTGACAGAGAAGCTTTGAGGAAGGTGTAAGAGTATATGGTGTGGGAGGTAAGTTGCTAGAAGCAGTGAAAAGATTTTATCAAGTATGTCCGGCATATGTACGAATAGGCAGAGAAGAGAGAGATTGGGTCCCACTGAATATATGGATGGAGCCGTTAGTGAGGTAAATGCAAGTGTTTTGGTGACAGGAGCGAGTGTGAAGTCTTTTGGGGATTAAAGTGCCTGGAAAGTGTGTCTGTTATTGTTCGCCGATGATACTCCTCTGGTGGTTGATTCGAGTGAGAAACTGCAGAGGTTGATGACTGAGTTTCGGAAACTGTGTGGCTAGGAGAAAGTTGAGAGTAAATGTGAATGAGAGCAAGGTTAATAGGTTCATTATGGTTGAGGGATGTAAGTTTGAATGGACAGAATATTGGAGGAAGTAAAGTGTTTTAGACATCTAGGAGTGGACTTAGCAGCGTGAATCACTGGGTGAGGGATGAGCGAAGGTTCTGGAAGCGTTGAAGAATGTGTGGAAGGAGAGAACGTTATCTTTGAGAGCAAGAATGGGTATGTTTGAGGAATAGTAGTTCGAACATTGTTATATGGTTGTGAAGCATGGGCTATAGATAGGGTTGTACAGCGGAGGGCTGCTGTCATGGAAATGAAATGTCTGAGGATAATATCTGGTGTGAAATGGTTTGATCGAGTAAGTAAAGAAGAGGTAAGAGCGATGTGTAGAAATAAAAAGGTTGTGGTTGAGAGAGCAGAGGAGGATGTGTTGAAATTGTTAGGACAAATGGAGAGGATGAGTGAGAAATATTGACAAAGAGGATATATGTGTCAGAAGTGGAGGGAAAAAGGAGAAGCGGAAGACCAAATTGGAAGTGGAAGGATGGAGTGAAAAAGATTTTGATCGAAAGGGGCCTGAACCTACAGAAGGGCGAGAGGTGTGCAAGGAATAAAGTAATTGGAACTATGTGGTACATCGGGGTTGACGTGCTGTCAATGGACTGACCAAGTTCATGTGAAACGTTTGGTTTAAGCCATGGAGAGCTCTATGGGGCCTGAATGTGGATAGGGAGCTCTTTTTCGGTGCATTACAAATGACGGCTAGAGACTGAGTGTGAACGAATGTGGCTTTCTTATTCTGCTATCCTCGTGCTACCTCATTGAAGCAGGGGTTAGTGATGCTGTTTCCTGTGTGGTAGAGTACCACCAAAAAGGGATGAAGTCAAGCATGTATATACACATGTGTATGTATTTCCCTTTGTATGTCTATGAATATATATATGGGCGTTCATGTGCGTATATATATATATATATATATATATATATATATATATATATATATATATATATATATATATATATATATATATATATATATATATATATATATATTTTTTTTTTTTTTTTTTTTTTATACTTTGTCGCTGTCTCCCGCGTTTGCGAGGTAGCGCAAGGAAACAGACGAAAGAAATGGCCCAACCCCCCCCCATACACATGTATATACATACATCCACACACGCAAATATACATACCTACACAGCTTTCCATGGTTTACCCCAGACGCTTCACATGCCTTGATTCAATCCACTGACAGCACGTCAACCCCGGTATACCACATCGCTCCAATTCACTCTATTCCTTGCCCTCCTTTCACCCTCCTGCATGTTCAGGCCCCGATCACACAAAATCTTTTTCACTCCATCTTTCCACCTCCAATTTGGTCTCCCTCTTCTCCTTGTTCCCTCCACCTCCGACACATATATCCTCTTGGTCAATCTTTCCTCACTCATTCTCTCCATGTGCCCAAACCACTTCAAAACACCCTCTTCTGCTCTCTCAACCACGCTCTTTTTATTTCCACACATCTCTCTTACCCTTACGTTACTCACTCGATCAAACCACCTCACACCACACATTGTCCTCAAACATCTCATTTCCAGCACATCCATCCTCCTGCGCACAACTCTATCCATAGCCCACGCCTCGCAACCATACAACATTGTTGGAACCACTATTCCTTCAAACATACCCATTTTTGCTTTCCGAGATAATGTTCTCGACTTCCAAACATTCATGAAGGTTCCCAGGTTTTTCGCCCCCTCCCCCACCCTATGATTCACTTCCGCTTCCATGATTCCATCAGCTGCCAGATCCACTCCCAGATATCTAAAAGACTTTACTTCCTCCAGTCTTTCTCCATTCAAACTTACCTCCCAATTGAACTGACCCTCAACCCTACTGTACCTAAAAACCTTGCTCTTATTCACATTTACTCTTAAATTTTTTCTTTCGTACACTTTACCAGCTCAGTCACCAGCTTCTGCAGTTTCTCACAAGAATCAGACACCAGCGCTGTATTAACAGCGAACAACAACTGACTCACTTCCCGAAGCTCTCTCATCCACAACAGACTGAATACTTGCCCCTCTTTCCAAAACTCTTGCATTCACCTCCCTAACAACCCCATCCATAATCAAATTAAACAACTATGGAGACATCACACACCCCTGCCGCAAACCGACATTCACTGAGAAACAATCACCGGTCTTTTCCCATCAGGTTCACACAGCCAGCAGATAGGCGTGTGAGTCTGATGGGGTCCCGGGCTCAACCCTGGCTCTTGGAGGTTCGTATGGTCTATGAAGGTGCACTTTCATATGCACTTTGTTCGTATATATATATATATATATATATATATATATATATATATATATATATATATATATATATATATATTTTTTTTTTTTTTCTTTTTTTTATACTTTGTCGCTGTCTCCCGCGTTTGCGAGGTAGCGCAAGGAAACAGACGAAAGAAATGGCCCAACCCCCCCCCCATACACATGTACATACGTCCACACACGCAAATATACATACCTACACAGCTTTCCATGGTTTACCCCAGACGCTTCACATGCCTTGATTCAATCCACTGACAGCACGTCAACCCCTGTATACCACATCGCTCCAATTCACTCTATTCCTTGCCCTCCTTTCACCCTCCTGCATATTCAGGCCCCGATCACACAAAATCTTTTTCACTCCATCTTTCCACCTCCAATTTGGTCTCCCTCTTCTCCTCGTTCCCTCCACCTCCGACACATATATCCTCTTGGTCAATCTTTCCTCACTCATTCTCTCCATGTGCCCAAACCATTTCAAAACACCCTCTTCTGCTCTCTCAGCCACGCTCTTTTTATTTCCACACATCTCTCTTACCCTTATGTTACTTACTCGATCAAACCACCTCACACCACACATTGTCCTCAAACATCTCATTTCCAGCACATCCATCCTCCTGCGCACATCTCTATCCATAGCCCACGCCTCGCAACCATACAACATTGTTGGAACCACTATTCCTTCAAACATACCCATTTTTGCTTTCCGAGATAATGTTCTCGACTTCCACACATTTTTCAAGGCTCCCAGAATTTTCGCCCCCTCCCCCACCCTATGATCCACTTCCGCTTCCATGGTTCCATCCGCTGACAGATCCACTCCCAGATATCTAAAACACTTCACTTCCTCCAGTTTTTCTCCATTCAAACTCACCTCCCAATTGACTTGACCCTCAACCCTACTGTACCTAATAACCTTGCTCTTATTCACATTTACTCTTAACTTTCTTCTTCCACACACTTTACCAAACTCAGTCACCAGCTTCTGCAGTTTCTCACATGAATCAGCCACCAGCGCTGTATCATCAGCGAACAACAACTGACTCACTTCCCAAGCTCTCTCATCCCCAACAGACTTCATACTTGCCCCTCTTTCCAGGACTCTTGCATTTACCTCCCTAACAACCCCATCCATAAACAAATTAAACAACCATGGAGACATCACACACCCCTGCCGCAAACCTACATTCACTGAGAACCAATCACTTTCCTCTCTTCCTACACGTACACATGCCTTACATCCTCGATAAAAACTTTTCACTGCTTCTAACAACTTGCCTCCCACACCATATATTCTTAATACCTTCCACAGAGCATCTCTATCAACTCTATCATATGCCTTCTCCAGATCCATAAATGCTACATACAAATCCATTTGCTTTTCTAAGTATTTCTCACTTACATTCTTCAAAGCAAACACCTGATCCACACATCCTCTACCACTTCTGAAACCGCACTGCTCTTCCCCAATCTGATGCTCTGTACATGCCTTCACCCTCTCAATCAATACCCTCCCATATAATTTACCAGGAATATATATATATATATATATATATATATATATATATATATATATATATATATATATATATATATATATATATATATATATATATATATATATATATATATATATATATATATATATATATTTATTTCATTTTGTCGCTGTCTCTCGAGGTAGCGAGGTAGCGCAAGGAAACAGACGAAAGAATGGCCCAACCCACCCTCATACACATGTATATACATACTCGTCCACACAGGCAAATATACATACCTATACATCACAATGTACACATATATATACACACAGAGACATATACATATATACACATGTACATAATTCATACTGTCTCCCTTTATTTATTCCCATCGCCACCCCGCCACACATGGAATAACAACCCCCTCCCCCCTCATGTGTGCGAGGTAGCGTTAGGAAAAGACAACAAAGGCCCCATTCGTTTACACTCAGTCTCTAGCTGTCATGTAATAATGCACCAAAACCACAGCTCCCTTTCCACATCCAGGCCCCACACAACTTTCCATGGTTTACCCCAGACGCTTCACATGCCCTGGCTCAATCCATTGACAGCACGTCTACCCCGGTATACCACATCGTTCCAATTCACTCTATTCCTTGCACAGCTTTCACCCTCCTGCATGTTCAGGCCCCGATCACTGAAAATCTTTTTCACTCCATCTTTCTACCTCCAATTTGGTCTCCCACTTCTCCTCGTTCCCTCCACCTCTGACATATATATCCTCTTGGTCAATCTTTCCTCAATCATTCTCTCCATGTGACCAAACCATTTCAAAACACCCTCTTCTGCTCTCTCAACCACACTCTTTTTATTTCCACACATCTCTCTTACACTTACATTACTTACGCGATCAAACCACCTCACACCATATATTGTCCTAAAACATCTCATTTCCAGCAAATGCACCCTCCTGCGCACAACTCTATCCATACCCCACGCCTCGCAGCCATACAACATTATTGGAACCACTATTCCTTCAAACATATCCATTTTTGCTTTCCGAGATAATGTTCTCGACTTCCAAACATTCTTCAAGGTTCCAAGAATTTTCGCCCCTTCCCCCACCCTATAATTCCCTTCCGCTTCCATGGTTCCATCCGCTGCCATATCCACTCCCAGATATCTAAAACACTTTACTTCCTCCAGTTTTTCTCCATTCAAACTTACCTCCCATTTGACTTGACCCTCAACCCTACTGTACCTAATAACCTTGCTCTTATTCATATTTACTCTTAACTTTATTCTTTCCCATACTTTACCAAACTCAGTCACCAGCTTCTGCAGTTTCTCACATGAATCAGCCACCAGAGATGTATCATCACCGAACAACAACTGACTCACTTCCCATGCTCTCTCATCCACAACAGACTGCATACTTGCCCCTCTTTCCAAAACTGTTGCATTCACCTCCCTAACAAACCCATCCATAAACAAGTTAAACAACCATGGAGACATCACACACCCCTGCCGCAAACCTATATTCACTGAGAACCAATCACTTTCTTCTCTCCCTACACGTACACATGCCTTACATCCTCCATAAAAACTTTTCACTGCTGCTAACAACTTGCTTTCCACACCATATATTCTTAATACCTTTCACATAGCATCTCTATCAACTCTATCATATGCCTTCTCCAGATCCATAAATGCTACATACAAATCCATTTGCTTTTCTAAGTATTTCTCACATACATTCTTCAAAGCAAACACCTGATCCACACAACCTCTACCACTTCTGAAACCACACTTCTCTTCCCCAATCTGATGCTCACCCTCTCAATCAATACCCTCCCATATGATTTACCAGGAATACTCAACAAACTCATACCTCTGTAACTTGAGCACTCACTCTTATCCCCTTTACCTTTGTACAATGGCACTATGCAAGCATTCCGCCAATCCTCAGGCACCTCACCATGAATCATACATACATTAAATAACCTTACCAACCAGTCAACAATACAGTCACTCCCTTTTTTAATAAATTCCACTGCAATACCATCTAAAGCTGCTGCCTTGCCGGCTTTCATCTTTCGCAAAGCTTTTACTACTTCTTTTCTGTTTACCAAATCATTTTCCCTAACCCTCTCACTTTGCACACTAAAACACCCTATATCTGCCACTCTCACATCAAACACATTCAACAAACCTTCAAAATACTCACTCCATCTCCTTCTCACATCACCACTACTTGTTATCACCTCCCCATTAGCCTCCTTCACTGAAGTTTCCATTTGCTCCCTTGTCTTACGCACTTTGTTTATCTCCTTCCAAAACATCTTTTTATTGTCCCTAAAATTTAATGATACTCTCTCACCCTAACTCTCATTTGCCCTCTTTTTCACCTGCTTTACCTTTCTTTTGACCTCCTGCCTCTTTCTTTTATACATCTCCCACTCATTTGCATTTTTTCCCTGTAAAAATCGTCCAAATACCTTTCTCTTCTCTTTCACTAATAATCTTACTTCTTCATCCCACCACTCACTACCCTTTCTAATGAACCCACCTCCCACGCTTCGCATGCCACAAGCATCTTTTGCGCAATCCATCACTGATTCCCTAAATACATCCCATTCCTCCCCCACTCCCCTTACCTCTTTTGTTCTCACCTTTTTCCATTCTGTACTCAGTCTCTCCTGGTACTTCCTCACACAAGTCTCCTTCCCAAGTTCATTTACTCTAACCACTCTCTTTACCCCAACATTCTCTCTTCTTTTCTGAAAACCCCTACAAATCTTCACCTTTGCCTCCACAAGATAATGATCAGACATCCTTCCAGTTGTACCTCTCAGCACATTATCATCCAAAAGTCTCTCTTTCGCGCGCCTATCAATTAACACGTAATCTAATAACCCTCTCTGGCCATCTCTCCTACTTACATACGTATACTTATGTATATCTCGCTTTTTAAACAAATGTATTCCCAATCTCCAGTCCTTTTTCAGCACATAAATCTACAAGCTCTTCACCATTTCCATTTACAACACTGAACACCCCATGTATGCCAATTATTCCCTCAACTGCCACATTACTCACCTTTGCATTCAAATCACCCATCACTATAACCCGGTCATGTGCATCAAAACCACTAACACACTCATACAGCTGCTCCCGAAACACTTGCATCTCATGTTGTTTCTTCTCATGCCCAGGTGCATATGCACCAATAATCACCCATCTCTCTCCATCCACTTTCAGTTTTACCCATATCAATCTAGAATTTACTTTCTTACACTCTATCACATACTCCCACAATTCCTGTTTCAGGAGTAGTGCTACTCCTTCCCTTGCTCTTGTCCTCTCAATAACCCCTGAATTTACTCCTTTACCCTTTACCCTTTACCCTTTACCCTTGAGCTTCGTTTCAGTCAGAGCCAAAACATCCAGGTTCCTTTCCTCAAACATACTACCTATCTCTCCTTTTTCCTCATCTTGGTTAAATTCTCACACATTCAGACACCCCATTCTGAGCCTTTGAGGAGGATGAGCACTCCCCGCGTGACTCCTTCTTCTGTTTGCCCTTTCAGAAAGTTAAAATACAAGGAGGGGAGGGTTTCTGGCCCTCCGCTACCGTCCCCTTTAGTCGCCTTCTTCGACATGTGAGGAATGCGTGGGAAGTATTCTTTCTCCCCTATCCCTAGTGATATATATATATATATATATATATATATATATATATATATATATATATATATATATATATATATATATATATATATATATATATATATATATATATATAAATGTGTGCGGGCGCGCGCGCGGGCGTGTGTGTGTGTGTGTGTGTGTGTGTGTGTGTGTGTCTGTGTGTCTGTGTGAGTGTGTGTGTCTGTGTTTGTGGATGGGCTATTCTTCGTCTGTTTCCTGGCGCTATCTCGCTGACACGGGAAACGGCCACCAAGTATGATAATTGAATGAATATAATTTTGAATGAGTGGATATGTTTTCGTATGCTTTTCTATTCTTTTTTGTCTATTGGTGTGTGTGTGTGTGTGTGTTTGTGTATATATAAACACATATACTGTGGATATCTGTTTATTTTTCTTTTTTTTTTGCTTTGTCGCTGTCTCCCGCGTTTGCGAGGTAGCGCAAGGAAACAGACGAAAGAAATGGCCCAACCCACCCCCATACACATGTATATACACACGTCCACACACGCAAATACACATACCTACACAGCTTTCCATGGTTTACCCCAGACGCTTCACATGCCTTGATTCAATCCACTGACAGCACGTCAACCCCGGTATACCACATCGCTCCAATTCACTCTATTCCTTGCCCTCCTTTCACCCTCCTGCATGTTCAGGCCCCGATCACACAAAATCTTTTTCACTCCATCTTTCCACCTCCAATTTGGTCTCCCTCCACCTCCGACACATATATCCTCTTGGTCAATCTTTCCTCACTCACTCTCTCCATGTGCCCAAACCATTTCAAAACACCCTCTTCTGCTCTCTCAACCACGCTCTTTTTATTTCCACACATCTCTCTTACCCTTACGTTACTTACTCGATCAAACCACCTCACACCACACATTGTCCTCAAACATCTCATTTCCAGCACATCCATTCTCCTGCGCACAACTCTATCCATAGCCCACGCCTCGCAACCATACAACATTGTTGGAACCACTATTCCTTCAAACATACCCATTTTTGCTTTCCGAGATAATGTTCTCGACTTCCACACATTCTTCAAGGCTCCCAGAATTTTCGCCCCCTCCCCCACCCTATGATCCACTTCCGCTTCCATGGTTCCATCCGCTGCCAGATCCACTCCCAGATATCTAAAACACTTCACTTCCTCCAGTTTTTCTCCATTCAAACTCATCTCCCAATTGACTTGACCCTCAACCCTACTGTACCTAATAACCTTGCTCTTATTCACATTTACTCTTAACTTTCTTCTTTCACACACTTTACCAAACTCAGTCACCAGCTACTGCAGTTTCTCACATGAATCAGCCACCAGCGCTGTATCATCAGCGAACAGCAACTGACTCACTTTCCAAGCTCTCTCATCCCCAACAGACTTCATACTTGCCCCTCTTTCCAAAACTCTTGCATTCACCTCCCTAACAACCCCATCCATAAACAAATTAAACAACCATGGAGACATCACACACCCCTGCCGCAAACCTACATTCACTGAGAACCAATCACTTTCCTCTCTTCCTACACGTACACATGCCTTACATCCTCGATAAAAACTTTTCACTGCTTCTAACAACTTGCCTCCCACACCATATATTCTTAATACCTTCCACAGAGCATCTCTATCAACTCTATCATATGCCTTCTCCAGATCCATAAATGCTACATACAAATCCATTTGCTTTTCTAAGTATTTCTCACATACATTCTTCAAAGCAAACACCTGATCCACAAATCCTCTACCACTTCTGAAACCACACTGCTCTTCCCCAATCTGATGCTCTGTACATGCCTTCACCCTCTCAATCAATACCCTCCCATATAATTTACCAGGAATACTCAACAGACTTATACCTCTGTAATTTGAGCACTCACTCTTATCCCCTTTGCCTTTGTACAATGGCACTATGCACGCATTCCGCCAATCCTCAGGCACCTCACCATGAGTCATACATACATTAAATAACCTTACCAACCAGTCAACAATGCAGTCACCCCCTTTTTAATAAACTCCACTGCAATACCATCCAAACCCGCTGCCTTGCCGGCTTTCATCTTCCGCAAAGCTTTTACTACCTCTTCTCTGTTTACCAAATCATTTTCCCTAACCCTCTCACTTTGCACACCACCTCGACCAAAACACCTTATATCTGCCACTCTATCATCAAACACATTCAACAAACCTTCAAAATACTCACTCTATCTCCCTCTCACATCACCACTACTTGTTATCACCTCCCCATTTGCGCCCTTCACTGAAGTTCCCATTTGCTCCCTTGTCTTACGCACTTTATTTACCTCCTTCCAGAACATCTTTTTATTCTCCCTAAAATTTAATGATACTCTCTCACCCCAACTCTCATTTGCCCTTTTTTCACCTCTTGCACCTTTCTCTTGACCTCCTGTCTCTTTCTTTTATACATCTCCCACTCAATTGCATTTTTTCCCTGCAAAAATCGTCCAAATGCCTCTCTCTCCTCTTTCACTAATACTCTTACTTCTTCATACCACCACTCACTATCCTTTCTAATCAACCCACCTCCCACTCTTCTCATGCCACAAGCATCTTTTGCGCAATCCATCACTGATTCCCTAAATACATCCCATTCCTCCCCCACTCCCCTTACTTCCATTGTTCTCACCTTTTTCCATTCTGTACTCAGTCTCTCCTGGTACTTCCTCACACAAGTCTCCTTCCCAAGCTCACTTACTCTCACCACCCTCTTCACCCCAACATTCACTCTTCTTTTCTGAAAACCCATACAAATCTTCACCTTAGCCTCCACAAGATAATGATCAGACATCCCTCCAGTTGCACCTCTCAGCACATTAACATCCAAAAGTCTCTCTTTCGCGCGCCTGTCAATTAACACGTAATCCAATAACGCTCTCTGGCCATCTCTCCTGCAAACATAAACAGATATACTGTGGATATCTGTTTATGTTTGCAAAAATTTTTGCGTATTTATTTACATCAGTTTCTTCGTGTTTGGAAGCATGCAAATCCTTGTATTTCTTTACACTCCAATGGCATGTGTTAACATACGTACCATATCCGAGTTTTAACGATCTTTTCGGCATTCGTTGAACTTTCCTGTGCATGTTAATAACATTTGCACCATACAGAAATCTCAAGAAACCTTATTGTATCCATTAACAACGAATGCGAGTTACACATATTTCTGAGGGAAACATACACACACTATTTTTCAGTTACGGAAAGTATATTAATTCCTCTATCTCGCTATCTCTAAATAGAGGGTTGAAGCTGTTTCGTAGATAAACCTACGATAGATGGTATTTCATCGGCTGAGCATCATCATTTAGCATTTGATCAAAATTCCTTATCAAGAGTTACAGATCCCATCCCGAGCTACAGGTCTCATCCCGAGCTACACATCCCATATACAACCATAGGTCCCGACCGGAGCTACAAGGTCCATCACTCTTAGCTCATCAACTTTCCTCTGTACCTTTCATTCAGAAAATTTGATATTCAGTTAAATCAGATACATATCAACATACAAATGATAGTTTTACTCAATTTGAAAAGCTAAAGCTGTAATTCCTATTGGAGAATGAAAGTTTTACTTTCGACAGTTTGATACGTTCTTTGATTAATGTTTCAGTTACATATTAGAGGATTACTTTGATTCTTCAAAAGTACCAAGGTCACATGTGTATATATGATTCCATATGTAAATAACTTCTGTACAGTCAATGATATCACTTATCTTACTTATTACTTAAACATGAAACATTTTGAAACCTCATTTTCCGGACTAGAGCAAACGTTGCCACACTCCTCGATCTCTCACAGGTACATTTAATATTCCTTCGTAATCGTCTGCCAACCGCAACACCTCACTTACCCTGCCGACCTAGTCCAATCTGCTCCACAAAATTGTCAACACAACAAACAGGAAGTAATATTTTCGCAGCACAAGAAGTGGCCATTGTTGGCCACTGCACAAAAGGACCTGGAATTTCATAGCTAATTTCGTAGTCATGTGGTGGGTCATCTGGTGGTCAGGGGAAAGGTCATTACACCGTCGAGTCATCAGGTGGTCAAGGCGTGATTCCCTACACCGTTGGGTCAGTTATTGGTCAGGTGGCAGGTCTATTAAACCGTCGGGTCAGCTGGTAGTCAAGGGGTGGGTCAGCAGACCGACTGGCCAACTGGTGGTGGTCAGGAAGCGGGTCCAATGCACCGTCCGCTCAGTTGTCGTTGGTAACTGTGGCAGTTGAAGATCAGCTAATTCTTGTACAATGTAAAGATAAGGTAAGATATGAAGAGTAACCTGCGCACAAACAATTTGATTGCACTTCAGTGACAGTGTCGTCCTGATTGCTGATGTCATCCTGAGGACATCATTTCTTCAGATGTGTGAGACGACCTGGGTCTACATATACACAATATTTCCATCTCCAACATCCATGTACCATGAGATATCCTCCTAAATCTCGGACGCACTCAAGAAGTGGAAGTAAAGTTGAACGACATCCATTAGACCTTTTCTTCTGTCTACTTCGCCCACCGTCGACCTTCTTGCTTTCTGCATCTTACACCCTCCACCATCTCGCGCCACTTACAATAACTTCCAGTAACCTATAAGCTCCCAGTGATCTCCCCCGCTTTAGCTGAACCAGAGCTGTTTGGAGAAGGGTTGTTCTTGAAGTGCCTGCACTAACTAAAGTGGGCAATGTGGTCATGGAGTTGAACTTGGAAACAAGATATCTCTGGTGGTGGCATGAGCTAAAGGTTAGGAAGATCGTCCAGTAGCGTCTTTCTGAAACCTTGGATGAGGTCCATGTAATGACTAAAGAGTCAGGTGTGTTGAGGAGGGATCGCTGATGAGCTTGTCTGCCATTATCTGCACCTTCTCCATTTAGTAATGTTGTTTGTTGTTGCTGGTGTTGGTAGTGTTGATTACTGTCGTTGTTGTCATCTAGTCTTGTGGTGTTTAAATTCGCACATCACACTCACAAATTCAAACACCACCTCCCTCGCCCTCCCTCTGGTAAAGCGACCATTTCCTTCGGCCTCCCGGGGCGCAGGCAGCTAGCTGTGTTGCTCAGTCCAAGGAGAAGGGGAGAGTGTGAGTGTGTGAATAAGAGGAAGGGGAGTGTGAGTTTGTGCGTGAGAGGAAGGGGAGAGTTTGAGTTTGTTACTGAGGGGAAGGGGAGAGCAGATCCGAGATTACGAATATCAAAGTTTTACGGATATTCATTTCTAGCATAAGCCTGATGTAATTGCATAATTTATTCAGGAAGATGTGCGTTTTAGATGAATAGAAATATGTAAACTAATCCATGTAAATAAGCACATGCCGCGTGATTCATAGGTATCATTGGAATGTCTTCTGTAACTCTTACGTAAAATAAGTGATAATTAGCTCGAAGAAGGACATTAGAATATGATGTGTTTCTACTTAAGACAGGAAACTGTAGACTGTTTACCAGTCCATATGAGGCATTTACTCTTTACTCAAAACCATTGTTAATAGGTATCTATAACCGGCTTCAATTTTCTCAAAAGTTTGTGGCATATTATCTTACCTCCCAACCGGTTTCATCCTTCTCAAGCTCACATTCGATCCAGTTACGGAATCAAAATATCTACAATGAGATTCAATTGATAGTTGTCGTCTGTGATGATTATTTCCAGTTTTCAACGAATTTTATTTATGTTTCCTTCTCTCTCTCTCTCTCTCTCTCTCTCTCTCTCTCTCTCTCTCTCTCTCTCTCTCTCTCTCTCTCTCTCTCTCTCTCTCTCTCTCTGTATATATATATATATATATATATATATATATATATATATATATATATATATATATATATATATATATATATATATATATATATATATATATATATATATATATATTTTTTTTTTTTTTTTTTATACTTTGTCGCTGTCTCCCGCGTTTGCGAGGTAGCGCAGGGAAACAGACGAAAGAAATGCCCCCCCCCCCCATACACATGTATATACATACGTCCACACACGCAAATATACATACCTACACAGCTTTACACGGTTTACCCCAGACGCTTCACATGCCTTGATTCAATCCACTGACAGCACGTCAACCCCGGTACACCACATCGCTCCAATTCACTCTATTCCTTGCCCTCCTTTCACCCTCCTGCATGTTCAGGCCCCGATCACACAAAATCTTTTTCACTCCATCTTTCCACCTCCAATTTGGTCTCCCTCTTCTCCTCGTTCCCTCCATATATATATATAAGTTTGTTGAGTATTCCTGGTAAATTATATGGGAGGGTATTGATTGAGAGGGTGAAGGCATGTGCAGAGCATCAGGTTGGGGAAGAGCAGTGTCGTTTCAGAAGTGGTAGAGTATGTGTGGATCAGGTGTTTGCTTTGAAGAATGTATGTGAGAAATACTTAGAAAAGCAAATGGATTTGTATGTAGCATTTATGGATCTGGAGAAGGCATATGATAGAGTTGACAGAGATGCTCTGTGGAAGGTATTAAGAATATAGGGTGTGGAAAGCAAGTTGTTAGAAGCAGTGAAAAGTTTTTATCGAGGATGTAAGGCATGTGTACGTGTAGGAAGAGAGGAAAGTGATTGGTTCTCAGTGAATGTAGGTTTGCGGCAGGGGTGTGTGATGTCTCCATGGTTGTTTAATTTGTTTATGGATTGGGTTGTTAGGGAGGTGAATGCAAGAGTTTTGGAAAGAGGGGCAAGAATGAAGTCTGTTGGGGATAAGAGAGCTTGGGAAGTGAGTCAGTTGTTGTTCGCTGATGATACAGCGCTGGTGGCTGATTCATGTGAGAAACTGCAGAAGCTGGTGACTGAGTTTGGTAAAGTGTGTGAAAGAAGAGAGTTACGAGTAAATGTGAATAAGAGCAAGGTTATTAGGTACAGTAGGGTTGAGGGTCAAGTCAATTGGGAGGTAAGTTTGAATGGAGAAAAACTGGAGGAAGCAAAGTGTTTTAGATATCTGGGAGTGGATCTGGCAGCGGATGGAACCATGGAAGCGGAAGTGGATCATAGAGTGGGGGAGGGGGCGAAAATTCTGGGAGCCTTGAAGAATGTGTGGAAGTCGAGAACATTATCTCGGAAAGCAAAAATGGGTATGTTTGAAAGAATAGTGGTTCCAACAATGTTGTATGGTTGCGAGGCGTGGGCTATGGATAGAGTTGTGCGCAGGAGGGTGGATGTGCTGGAAATGAGATGTTTGAGGACAATGTGTGGTGTGAGGTGGTTTGATCGAGTAAGTAACGTAAGGGTAAGAGAGATGTGTGGAAATAAAAAGAGCGTGGTTGAGAGAGCACAAGAGGGTGTTTTGAGATGGTTTGGGCACATGGAGAGAATGAGTGAGGAAAGATTGACCAAGAGGATATATGTGTCGGAGGTGGAGGGAACGAGGAGAAGTGGGAGACCAAATTGGAGGTGGAAAGATGGAGTGAAAAAGATTTTGTGTGATCGGGGCCTGAACATGCAGGAGGGTGAAAGGAGGGCAAGGAATAGAGTGAATTGGATCGATGTGGTATACCGGGGTTGACGTGCTGTCAGTGGATTGAATCAGGGCATGTGAAGCGTCTGGGGTAAACCATAGAAAGCTGTGTAGGTATGTATATTTGCGTGTGTGGACGTATGTATATACATGTTTATGGGGGTGGGTTGGGCCATTTCTTTCGTCTGTTTCCTTGCGCTACCTCGCAAACGCGGGAGAAAGCGACAATGCAAATAAAAAAAAAGAAAAAAAAAAATATATATATATATATATATATATATATATATATATATATATATTCTTTTCTTTCATACTATTCGCCATTTCCCGCATTAGCGAGGTAGCGTTAAGAACAGAGGACTGGGCCTTTGAGGGAATATCCTCATCTGGCCCCCTTCTCTGTTCCTTCTTTGGGAAAAAAAAAAAACAAGAGGGGAGGATTTCCAGCCCCCCGCTCCCTTCCCTTTTAGTCGCCTTCTACGACACGCAGGGAATACGTGGGAAGTATTCTTTTTCCCCTATCCCCAGGGATAATATATATATATATATATATATATATATATATATATATATATATATATATATATATATATATATATATATATATATACATATATAATATCTTCACTAGCCTATCTATAGGATGCAAATCTAGTTTTCCTAACTTGTTGCCTTTCGAGGAGTTTAAATCTATGGGTTTATTTCGCCAACCTCCTCTGAATACTTTCAAAAGAATTAACATCCATTCCGTGGCACTGTGTGTGTGTGTGAGAGAGAGAGAGAGAGAGAGAGAGAGACTGGTTGGTAAGGTTATTTATTATATGTATGACTCGGCGGAATGCTTGCATAGTGCCATTGTACAAAGGCAAAGAGGATAAAAGTGAGTGCTCAAATTACAAAGGTATAAGTTTGTTGAGTATTCCTGGGAAATTATATGGTAGAGTATTGACTGAGAGGGTGAAGGCATGTATGTACAGAGCATCAGATTGGGGAAGAGCAGTGTGGTTTCAGAAATGGTAGAGGATGTGTGGATAAGGTGTTTGCTTTGAAGAATGTATATGAGAAATACTTAGAAAAACAAAGGGATTTGTAGGTAGCATTTATGGATCTGGAGAAGACATATGATAGAGTGGATAGAGATGATCTGTGGAATGTATTAAGAATATATAGTGTGGAAGACAAATTGCTAGAAGCAGTGAAAAGTTTTTATCGAGGATGTACGGCATATGTACGTGTAGGAAGAGAGGAAAGTGATTGGTTCTCAGTAAATGTTGGTTTGCGGCAGGGGTGCGTGATGTCTCCATAGTTGTTTAATTTGTTTATGGAGGTTTAGGGAGGTGAATGCAAGTGTTTTGGAAAGAGGGGTAAGTATGCAGTCTGTTGTGTATGAGAGAGCTTGGGAAGTGAGTCAGTTGTTATTCGCTGATGATACAGCGTTGGTGGATGATTCGTGTGAGAAAATACAGAAGCTGGTGACTAAGTATGGTAAAGTGGGTGAAAGAAGAAAGCTGAAAGTAAATGTGAATAAGGACAAGATTATTAGATACAGTAGGGTTTAAGGACAAGTCAATTGGGAGGTAAGTTTGAATGGAGAAAAACTGGAGGAAGTGACGTTTTTAGATATCTGGGAGTGGATTTGACAGTGGATTGAACCATGGAAGGGGGCGAATGTTTTGGGAGGGTTGAAAAATGTGTGGAAGTCGAGAACGTTACCTTGGAAAGTAAAAATGGGTATGTTTGAAGGAAAAGTGGCTCCAACGGTGTTATATGGTTAGGTTAGGATGTGCTGGAAATGAGATGTTTGAGGGCAATATGTGGTGTGAGGTGGTTTGATCGAGCAAATAATGAAAGGGTAAGAGAGATGTGTGGAAATAAAAAGAGTGTGGTTGAGAGAGCAGAAGAGAGTGTTTAGAAGTGGTTTGGTCACATGGAGGGAATGAGTGAGGAAAGATTGACAAAAAGGATATATGTGTCAGATGTGGAGGGAACGAGGAGAGGTGGGAGACCAGATTGAAGGTGGAAAGATGGAGTGAAAAAGATTTTGAGTGATTGGGGCCTGAACACGCAGGAGGGTGAAAGGCGTGCAAGGAATAGAATGAATTTGAAGAATGTGGTGTACCGTCATCGACGTGCTGTCAATGGATTGATCCAGGGCATGTAAAGCGTCTGGGGTAAACCTTGGAAAGTTTTGTGGGGCCTGGATGTGGAAAGGGAAATGTGGTTTCGGTGCATTATACATGACAGTTATAGACTGAGTGTGAACAAATGTGGCCTTTGTTGTCTTTTCCTAGCGCTACCTCGAGCACATGTGGGGGGGAGGGGGTTCTTATTTCTTGTGTGGCGAGGTGGCGACGGGAATGAGTAAGGGCAGACAGTATGAATTATGTACATGTGTATATATGTATATGTCTGTGTGTGTACATATATGTATACGTTGAGATGTATAGGTATGTATATGTGCATGTGTGGACGTGTATGTTTGTACATGTGTATTTGGGTGGGTTGGGCCATATATATATATATATATATATATATATATATATATATATATATATATATATATATATATATATATATATATATATATATATATATATATATATATATATATATATATATATATTTTTTGCTTTGTCGCTGTCTCCCGCGTTTGCGAGGTAGCGCAAGGAAACAGACGAAAGAAATGGCCCAACCCACCCCCATACACATGTATATACATACGTCCACACACGCAAATATACATACCTACACAGCTTTCCATGGTTTACCCCAGACGCTTCACATGCCTTGATTCAATCCACTGACAGCACGTCAACCCCGGTATACCACATCGCTCCAATTCACTCTATTCCTTGCCCTCCTTTCACCCTCCTGCATGTTCAGGCCCCGATCACACAAAATCTTTTTCACTCCATCTTTCCACCTCCAATTTGGTCTCCCTCTTCTCCTCGTTCCCTCCACCTCCGACACATATATTCTCTTGGTCAATCTTTCCTCACTCATTCTCTCCATGTGCCCGAACCATTTCAAAACACCCTCTTCTGCTTTCTCAACTACGCTCTTTTTATTTCCACACATCTCTCTTACCCTTATGTTACTTACTCGATCAAACCACCTCACACCACACATTGTCCTCAAACATCTCATTTCCAGCACATCCATCCTCCTGCGCACAACTCTATCCATAGCCCACGCCTCGCAACCATACAACATTGTTGGAACCACTATTCCTTCAAACATACCCATTTTTGCTTTCCGAGATAATGTTCTCGACTTCCACACATTCTTCAAGGTTCCCAGAATTTTCGCCCCCTCCCCCACCCTATGATCCAATTCCGCTTCCATGGTTCCATCCGCTGCCAGATCCACTCCCAGATATCTAAAACACTTCACTTCCTCCAGTTTTTCTCCATTCAAACTCACCTCCCAATTGACTTGACCCTCAACCCTACTGTACCTAATAACCTTGCTCTTATTCACATTTACTCTTAACTTTCTTCTTTCACACACTTTACCAAACTCAGTCACTAGCTTCTGCAGTTTCTCACATGAATCAGCCACCAGCGCTGTATCATCAGCGAACAACAACTGACTCACTTCCCAAGCTCTCTCATCCCCAACAGACTTCATACTTGCCCCTCTTTCCAAAACTCTTGCATTCACCTCCCTAACAACCCCATCCATAAACGAATTAAACAACCATGGAGACATCACACACCCCTGCCGCAAACCTACATTCACTGAGAACCAATCACTTTCCTCTCTTCCTACACGTACACATGCCTTACATCCTCGATAAAAACTTTTCACTGCTTCTAACAACTTGCCTCCCACACCATATATTCTTAATACCTTCCACAGAGCATCTCTATCAACTCTATCATATGCCTTCTCCAGATCCATAAATGCTACATACAAATCCATTTGCTTTTCTAAGTATTTCTCACATACATTCTTCAAAACACCTGATCCACACATCCTCTACCACTTCTGAAACCACGCTGCTCTTCCCCAGTCTGATGCTCTGTACATGCCTTCACCCTCTCAATCAATATCCTCCCATATAATTTACCAGGAATACTCAACAAACATATACCTCTGTAATTTGAGCACTCACTGTTATCCCCTTTGCCTTTGTACAATGTCACTATGCACGCATATATATATATATTTTTTTTATTTTTTTTTCATACTATTCGCCATTTCCCGCGTTTGCGAGGTAGCGTTAAGAACAGAGGACTGGGCCTTAGAGGGAAAATCCTCACCTGGCCCCCTTCTCTGTTCCTTCTTTTGGAAAAGTAAAAAAAAAAAAAAACGAAAGGGGAGGATTTCCAGCCACCCGCTGCCTCCCCTTTTAGTCGCCTTCTACGACACGCAGGGAATACGTGGGAAGTATTCTTTCTCCCCTATCCCCAGGGATAATATATATATATATATATATATATATATATATATATATATATATATATATATATATATATATATATATATATATATATATATATATATATATATATATATATATATATATATATATATATATATATATATATATATATATATATATATTTATACATACATTCATATATATATATATATATATATATATATATATATATATATATATATATATATATATATATATATATATATATATATATATATATATATATATATATATATATATATATATATATATATATATATATGTTGGAAAGGATCACAATTTTGCGCGTGATCAAGATATTCCTATGAGTCCACGAGGAAAATGAAACACGAAAAGTTTGAAACTTTTCGTGTTTCATTTTCCTCGTGGACTCATAGGAATATATATATATATATATATATATATATATATATATATATATATATATATAAATATTATATTTATTTTGCTTTGTAGCTGTCTCCCGCGTTTGCGAGTTACCGCAAGGAAACAGACGAATAAAATGGCCCAACCCACCCCCATACACATGTATATACATGCACGTCCACACACGTAAATATACATACCTATACATCTAAATGTGCACATGTATATACACACACAAACATATACATATATACATATGTACATAATTCATACTGTCTGCCTTTTATTTATTCCCATCACCACCTCGCCACACATGGAGTAACATCCCCCTCCCCCGTCATGTGTGCGAGGTAGCGCTAGGAAAAGACAACAAAGGCCCCATTCGTTCACACTCAGTCTCTAGTTGTCATGTAATAATGTCCGAAACCACAGCTCCCTTTCCACATCCAGGCTCCACACAACTTTCCATGGTTTACCCCAGACGCTTCAAATGCCCTGCTTCAATCCATTGACAGCACGTCGACCCGGAATACCACATCGATTCAATTTACTCTATTCCTTGCCCGCCTTTCACCCTCCTGCATGTTCAGGCCCCGATCACTCAAAATTTTTTTCACTCCTTCTTTCCACCTCCAATTTTGTCTCCCACTTCTCCTCGTTAACTCCACCTCAAACACATATATCCTCTTGGTCAATCTTTCTTCACTCATTCTTACCATGTGCCCAAACCATTTCAAAACACCCTCTTCTGCTCTCTCAACCACGCTCTTTTTATTTCCACACATCTCTCTTACCCTTACATTACTAACTCGATCGAACCACCCCACACCACATATTGTCCTCAAACATCTCATTTCCAGCACATCCACCCTCCTGCGCACTCTATCCATACCCCACGCCTCGCAACCATACAACATTGTTGGAACCACTATTCTTGCAAACATACCCATTTTTGCTTTCCGAGGTAATGTTCTCGACTTCCACATATTCTTCAAGGCTCCCAGGATTTCGCCCCCTCCCCCACCCTATGATTCACTTCCGCTTCCATCGTTCCATCCGCTGCCAGATCCACTCCCAGATATCTAAAACACTTTAATTCCTACAGATTTTCTCCATTCAAACTTACCTCCCAGTTGACTTGAGCCTCAAACATACTGTACCTAATAACCTTGCTCTTATTCACACTTAGTCTCAACTTTCTTCTTTCACACACTTTACCAAACTCAGTCACCAGCTTCTGAAGTTTCTCACATGAATCAGCCACCAGCGCTGTATCATCACCGAACAGCAACTGACTCACTTCCCAAGCTCTCTCATCCCCAACAGACTGCATACTTGCCCCTCTTTCCAAAACTCTTGCATTCACCTCCCTAACAACCCCATCCATAAACAAATTAAACAACCATGGACATATCGCACACCCCTGCCGCAAACCTACATTCACAGAGAACCAATCACTTTCCTCTCTTCCTACACGTACACATGCCTTACATCCTCGATAAAAACTTTTCACTGCTTCTAACAACTTGCCTCCCACACCATATATTCTTAAAACCTTCCACAGAGCATCTCTATCAACTCTATCATATGCCTTCTCCAGATCCATAAATGCTACATACAAATTCATTTGTTTTTCTAAGTATTTCTCGCATACATTCTTCAAAGCAAACACCTGATCCACACATCCTCTACCACTTCTGAAACCACACTGCATTTCCCCAATCTGATGCTCCGTACATGCCTTCACCCTCTCAATCAATACCCTCCCATATGATTTACCAGGAATACTCAACAAACTTATGCCTCTGTAATTTGAGCACTCACTCTTATCCCCTTTGCCTTTGTACAATGGCACTATGCACACATTCCGCCAATCCTCAGGCACCTCACCATGAGTCATACATACATTCAATAACCTTACCAACCAGTCAACAATACAGTCACCCCCTTTTTTAATAAATTCCACTGCAATACCATCCAAACCTGCTACCTTGCCGGCTTTCATCTTCCGCAAAGGTTTTACTACCTCTTCTCTATTTACCAAATAATTTTCCATAACCCTCTCGCTTTCCACATCACCTCGACCAAAACACCCTATATCTGCCACTCAATCATCAAACACATTTAACAAACCTTCAAAATACTCACTCCATCTCCTTCTTACATCACCACTACTTGTTATCACCTCCCCATTAGCCCCCTTCACTGAAGTTCCCATTTGCTCCCTTGTCTTACACACATTATTTACCTCCTTCCAAAAGATCTTTTCATTCTCCCTAAAATTTAATGATACTCTCTCACCCCAACTCTCATTTGCTCTCTTTTTCACCTCTTGCACCTTTCTCTTGATCTCCTGCCTCTTTCATTTATACCTCTCTCACTCATTTGCATTTTTTCCCTTCAAAAATCGTCCAAATGCCTCTCTCTTCTCTTTCAGTAATACCCTTACTTCTTCATCCCACCACTCACTACCTTTTCTAATCAACCCACCTCCCACACTTCTCATGCCACAAGCATCTTTTGCGCAAGCCATCACTGCTTCCCTAAGTACATCCCATTCCTCCCCCACTCCCCTTACCTCCTTTGTTCTCACCTTTTTCCATTCTGTACTCAGTCTCTCCTGGTACTTCCTCACACAAGTCTCCTTCCCAGGCTCACTTACTCTCACTTTCTCTTCACCCCAACATTTCTCTTCTTTTCTGAAAACCCCCACAAATCTTCACCTTCGCCTCCACAAGATAATGATTAGACATCCCTCGAGTTGCACCTCTCAGCACATTAACATCCAAAAGTCTCTGTTTCGTGCGTCTATCAGTTAACGCGTAATCCAATAACGCTCTCTGGCCATCTCTCCTACTTACATACGTATGCTTATGTATATCTCGCTTTTTAAACCAGGTATTCCCAATCACCAGTCCTTTTTCAGCACATAAATCTACAAGCTCTTCACCATTTCCATTTACAACACTGAACACTCCATGTATACCAATTGTTCCCTCAACTGCCACATTACTCACCTTTGCTTTCAAATCACCCATCACTATAACCCGGTCTTGTGCATCAAAACCACTAACACACTCATTCAGCTGCTCCCAAAACACTTGCCTCTCATGATCTTTCTTCTCATGCTCAGTTACATATGCACCAATAATCACCCATCTCTCTCCATCAACTTTCAGTTTTACCCATATCAATCTAGAATTTACTTTCTTACACTCTATCACATACTCCCACAACTCCTGATTCAGGAGTAGTGCTACTCCTTCCCTTGCTCTTGTCCTCTCACTAACCACTGACTTTACTCCCAATATATTCCCAAACCACTCTTCCCCTTGACCCTTGAGCTTCGTTTCACTCAGAGCCAAAACATCCAGGTTCCTTTCCTCAAACATACTACCTATCTCCCCTTTTTTCTCATCTTGGTTACATCCACACACATTTAGACACCCCAATCTGAGCCTTCGAGGAGGATGAGCACTCCTCGCGTGACTCCTTCTTCTGTTTCCCCTTTTAGAAAGTTGAAATACAAGGAGGGGAGGGTTTCTGGCCCCCCTCTCCCGTCCCATTTAGTCGCCTTCTACGACACGTGAGGAATGCGTTGGAAGTATTCTTTCTCCCCTATCCCCAGGGATATGTATATATATATATATATATATATATATATATATATATATATATATATATATATATATATATATATATATATATATATATATATATATATATATATATATATATATGTATATATATATATATATATATATATATATATATATATATATATATATATATATATATATATATATATATATATATATATATATATATATATATATATATATATATATATATATATATATATATTTATATATTGGGAGGTGAGTTTGAATGGAGAAAAACTGGAGGAAGTGAAGTGTTTTAGATATCTGGGAGTGGATCTGGCAGCGGATGGAACCATGGAAGCGGAAGTGGATCATTGGGTGGGGGGAGGGGGCTAAAATTCTGGGAGCCTTGAAGAATGTGTGGAAGTCGAGAACATTATCTCGGAAAGCAAAAATGGGTATCTTTGAAGGAATAGTGGTTCCAACAATGTTGTATGGTTGCGAGGCGTGGGCTATGGATAGAGTTGTGCGCAGGAGGATGGATGTGCTGGAAATGAGATGTTTGAGGACAATGTGTGGTGTGAGGTGGTTTGATCGAGTAAGTAACGTAAGGGTAAGAGAGATGTGTGGAAATAAAAAGAGCGTGGTTGAGAGAGCAGAAGAGGGTGTTTTGAAATGGTTTGGGCACATGGAGAGAATGAGTGAGGAAAGATTGACCAAGAGGATATATGTGTCGGAGTTGGAGGGAACGAGGAGAAGAGGGAGACCAAATTGGAGGTGGAAAGATGGGGTGAAAAAGATTTTGTGTGATCGGGGCCTGAACATGCAGGAGGGTGAAAGGAGGGCAAGGAATAGAGTGAATTGGAGCGATGTGGTATACCGGGGTTGACGTGCTGTCAGTGGATTGAATCAAGGCATGTGAAGTGTCTGGTAAACCATGGAAAGCTGTGTAGGTATGTATATTTGCGTGTGTGGACGTATGTATATACATGTGTATGGGGGTGGGTTGGGCCGTTTCTTTCGTCTGTTTCCTTGCGCTACCTCGCAAACGCGGGAGAGAGCGACAATGCAAAAAAAAAAAAAAAAAAAAAATATATATATATATATATATATATATATATATATATATATATATATATATATATATATATATATATATATATATATATATATATATATATATATATATATATATACACATATATATCTTTATCTTTAAGAGATTATACCCTAGCCTCCCCGATATATAAATCTTTACTCAGAGATTTTGGATTTATCAACGCAGACCTCTATTTACTAACAGTCACTCTTGATTGATACCCTCTTAGGATATCCAGGTTATTAACTTCCTATTCCGCCACTTAGTGATTTTTACTCTTTCTGGAAAATACAGCGACTCATTAACTATTTGCATCAGAGTTGACAATGTCCTGGTAACAGTTGTACCACATAAAAGAACAAAATGGTCTCTATAATCAAGAAAAGAAAGAAGATTCAGCATTTGAACAGAAGTTCCCTGATCGACTGAGCAAGCTTTATCATGGTGCAATATGGGATTTGCATGATAACAGTGATATAAAGAATGATTCATAATGTTCAGTGTTGGACTTCATGAGCCACCAGAAGAGATGAATGAATCGTGAGGTGTTTAAGAAAGACATATGCAAAGAATCTTGGTTATAAAGACATTAGTCCTGACTGTGTTGTGTCTGAACCAACGGAAATCCTATAGCAAATGTACTACTGAAGACACAAGAAGGTCTTTCGAGTAAGATAGAATACTACTCATCGGAAAGCAATTGAGGAAGCCAGCATCAAGTTGTTATTCAACAGGTGCATTTTGCAAATTGTTGAAGAAAGGTATTGGTAAATATAAAGATGAGCTTAGGAGACAGAACAGAGCTCGAGGGACACCACTGTTCGTAAGAAAATAGGAAGAGGTTAATCCATCAGCAGTTGCGGAGGCAAGTTGGTCAGATAGGAAGCTAGAGATATAAGAACAGAGTGAGGGAGGATATGCAAAAGAAGGGAGCTTTGCGATCAGACCCCGATGACATATCGCTAAAAGCTTTCGAATTATCAAGGGTTATAATATAGGATTCCCATATTCTCTTGGAGAGGACAACTGGACATAAAAAAAGCAGGAAAGGATATCTCCAAAGAAACTCGCCTTATAAAATCCCCTACTGATGAGCAGGGAGGATCTGGAATTCAGGATGCTTAATGAAATCGGATTTGAGAAGTTTACAGACTTTAGAAATAATAGTCAGTGTAATAAGACGACAGTGGGAAGGGTTAAAACGGTCACATTTGTTTGGAGTAGACCGTATAAATGCATGTTTCCAGGACGAATAAAAAAGTTTGAGTTTAGACGAAGAGGCGAGAGTTCAGAAGTACACTGTTTCACTTCACAGGGAGGAATGGCGTCTGGCCCATAGAAATTGTTTGTATTCAGAGGAAGATGTAGTTCTGGACTGCAATAAAACATTAGATGGAGGAGCGTACGGATAGAAGGAGATACATAAGACGTTGGGGGATGTTAAAGTCATTCAGGGTGAGGTTTGAGGATAAAAAGAGAAGCAAAACGAGTTGCTGTGTCCTAAGGTACGCAACTGCGGTATGGTGAAGAAAAACAAAACAAAAGAAGACAGACAGTTGTTCAAGACAACTTTGCGTAAAGAACAAGAAGATTTGTCATGTTCTGCGTTAAGACAAGATGAAATTTAGCTCTGCGTTGAGAAAAGGAGAATTAATCATGAAGTAAGATAAGGAAGCAAATATATTATGCATTGTGACAGGAAAAAACATGTGTCCTTTTCGACAAAAGTCAGTTCTTTTTTTTTTGCAGAAGGGAATATTTCGTATCACAAATAACATGACTGTAAGGATCTCGGGTGGAGATGAAGAGTGGGCGCAAACCTGACAGTATGCCAAAACTCTCCCCTGAATGGTCTTAGTATGGGAATACTTTAACCACGGAACTGGAAGAAGAGACACTTATATAGGTGGAGATGTGTACTTCATTTCCATAATAATAGCATTACCAGAGGGAAGGCAGGAATCTTCCCTAAGAAGGTTGAAAAAAATTCTCGTTTATCTGTCCAATTAGCAATATTATTGTGCGAACACTGGTGTTTGGAAAGGTGTAGTTTGCAGGTACATTTACAAGGGTGTGGTTAAGGATTAGAGATGTTGGGAGGTCGGTCGTGAAGGTCTGGAATATGGGTAGGGCTGCTGGTGATTTCCTTTAGGTCATTAAGAATGGAAACTATAAAGGCTTTAATCCCCTCACGTTGCTGTTCTCTGTTACATTTTAGAGGTGTCTTACTATGATGTACGACCCTCACCATTACCGTTCTCTGGTAACTTGCAGAGTGTTTGAATAACGATGTGCGACCATTGGCCAATACTCCTCTCTTGGACGTTGTAGAATGGTGGCACCATGATATACTTCCCTGGTCGTTCTCTGGTACACTGTAGTTGGATGGAGAATGTTGTTGTTATGAACGAGGTAGACTAGTATGTTGTGGGCTGGTAATAACAAAGATTTGTTGGTAGTTATTCTCTCTCTCTCTCTCTCTCTCTCTCTCTCTCTCTCTCTCTCTCTCTCTCTCTCTCTCTCTCTCTCTCTCTCTCTCTCTCTCTCTCTCTCTCTCTCTCTCTCTCTCTCTCTCTCTCTCTCTGTGGTGGTTGCCAAGCCGGCCCATTTTCGCAAATTCTCGTCGAAGGTAGATACTCTCTCTCTCCTTCCATGAGATACTCTCCTTATCTCTTTCTCCATGCACAATTCAGTTGTGTGTGCTCAGAGTTTGGCAGGTATCTCTGTAATCACAGTATGGGCAGAGCATTCATCTCTTGTAGGTAATCAGTGGGTACCCACTGCACGTTCCCTACCAGGATGGACCTGATGAACGTTCCCTGCCAGGATCGACCTGATGAACGTTCCCTGCCAGGATGGACCTTGATGCATATCCCCTCGCAGGGATTGCCTGATACAGATCTTCTATCATGGTGGTCCTCATTCATATCATGTCCATTTCCAGGGTTAACCTGATACAATTCTTCCTCTAAGGTGTACTTAATTGAGGTCTCCTGCCAGGGTGCCCCTGACACAGATTCCAAGCCAAGATATCCCTATTACATGACCCCTGATATGGTGCCCTGATGTATGTTCTCTACCGAGAGGACCTGGTACATGTTCCCTGTCCGGAGGTATTTGATATACGATCCCTGCCAGGGAGGCCCTGATACAGATCCTTTGCCAGGGTAGACGTTATACATGTCCCTAACTAGGATGGCCTAGATACAGGTCCTCTGACAGGGAGGCCCCGATGAAGGTTCCTTGCTAGGGTAGACCTGATATAAGTCCCCTGCCAAGGTGGCCCCGATACAGGTCCCTTGCTAGGGTACACATGTTATCATATACTACTAGGATGGCTGTGATAGGTTCCCTGCATGATGACCCATCACTGAGGTCTGGTGTAAACACGGCTGCCTGACGTCCATCCAGGTCAGACACGTATACCACCATATTATATTTTCTAACCACAACAACAGTCGAAGACAAAGATGTTTAATGTTCATCATGCCTGTTGGCAACTAAAACCTTTGCCAAAAGTTGCTGAAATTTGGAGAAATACTTTAATGGACGAAGTAATTGATCGAAATAACGAATGTCTGGTAATACTGATATTAAAATGAGCACTTAAAATGATGCGTAGCATTATATAATTTAGGATCAAACTGAAAAGAAGAGGAAAATGGTGTTTCGTCTACGTAAGCGTAGAACAAGTAACACGGACGGTTCTGGAACGACGCGACACAAGAAATTCAAACGCCTCAACTTAAGTGCCTGGCTCATAACCTGCTCGTTTACTCGAGTTATGGCGTCGGAGGGGCTTTGGAAAATACTGCAAGAGCCACAGCCACGAAAATAACCTTAAGTACTGAATGATTATTGAATATACGTCTCACAAACTCATAACCTGAAGTGATGTTGGAAAATCTGCTGTTTTGAAAAAACTTAAATATGCTCTTAATGAGAGAGGAGAGAGAGAGGAGAGAGAGAGAGAGAGAGAGAGAGAGAGAGAGAGAGAGAGAGAGAGAGAGAGAGAGAGAGAGAGAGAGAGAGAGAGAGAGAGAGAGAGAGAGAGAGACCATCACATTTAGATAAGATTAAGTAATCAATAACCTCTTTTCATAAGGTACGAAAAATGAGAATCCCATCGCTGTACAGCCTCATCCAAACTTTTTCCCATAGGCAGTCCAGTAATTAGTCAAGATGAACGACTATGTTCGCGGACGTAATGAAATAAAAGATATTACTAAAGTATGTATAGATACATTTAACCATATCTTTGTGTAGCAAGTCAAAAATATAACATGAGACATTTCCACCAACTGAGTACGAGGTATGATTTATGTCTAACAAGTCACGCATAGAAAACACAAGATTTAGTTCATATGAACTAAAAACCATTTGTTCATCCTACGATCAAATGTGTCGTCTGAGCTTTTCACGTTAACTGAACTAAAAACTCTACTAAGTTTCAATCCATTTTATCAGTTCTAAACTCACTGGTAGACTGAATTGTTAAGTGACTGAATTGTTGAGTGACGAAGTTGTTGAGTCACTAAGTTGTTAGATGGCTCAGTTGTTGAAGGGGTTAAGTTGCTCTGCGACTGAGAGGTTGTGTGGCTAACTTGTTAAAAGGCTGAATTGTTGAGTGACGAAGTTGTTGAGTCGCTAAGTTGTTAGATGGCTCAGTTGTTGAAGGGGTTAAGTTGCTGTGCGACTGAGAGTTTGTGTGGATAACTTGTTGAAAGGCTGAATTGTTAATCTTTTGAGTGACTGAGTTATCAAGTAGTTGCATTATTGAATGGCTGTATTGTATAGGGGTTAAGCTGTTGAGTAGTTGAGTTGCTAAATTGTTCGTTCTGAGTCGTGAAGCTGTTTAGTGTCTGAGTTGTTTAATGGTTGAGTTACAAAGTTGCTGAGTCATTCGCTCGTTGAGTGTTAAGTTATTGAGTATTGAGTTTTATAGTGCTTGATATCCTGAATAATTGAGTTGTTAGATGTCTGAACTGTTGAGTGGCTGAAGTACTGAATGTTTGAAAGATTAAGTTGTTGTGTGGCTGAATTATTTTTGTGGTTGAGCTGTTAGTGAGGTGCTAAGTTGTGAAGTGGCTGAGTAGTTGAGTGACTGAGTTGTTGATTGGTTCGGTGGCAGAACTGTTGGGTGGATCAGATGTTGAGTGGTTGAGTTGTTGAGAGGCTGAGTTGTTAAGAGGCTAAATCTTAAAGTGGCTGAAATGTGAGTAGCTGAGCTGTTCTATGGCTAAATTGATAAGTGGCTGAGTTCCTAAGTGTTTGGGTAGTTCAGGTGCTGAGAGACTGGGTTGTTTAGTGGATGAGTTGCTGGGCTGCTCAGTGACTGAGTATCTGAATGACTGAATTATTGATTGGATGATTGTTAAGCAGCAGAGCTGTTGAGTGGCTGATACGTTGCTTGTTGGAGTTGTTGAGAGGGTGATTTGTTATGTGTCTGAATTTTAGAGTACTTTGTAGAGTGGCAGAACTATATATTGATTAAGTTGTTGGATTGGTTGACTTGTTGAGTGGATTAAGTGGATGAGATAGTGGGTGATAAAGTTCCTGACTTATTCGCTTGTTGAGTGTCGACTTGTTAAGTGAGTGTCTGAGCTGTTGAGTTGTTGAATTACTGAGTTATTCAGAGGCTGAATTGTTGAATGGCTTGAAAGCTGAATGACTGAGTATTTGAGTGGTTAAATTGTTGAGTGACTAAGTTGTTTAATAGATGAGATGTTGAACGGCTGAGTTTTTTGTGGTTACCTATTTGAGTGACCAGATTGTTGTTTGATTAATTTGTTTAGGGACAGAACTGTTGAGTGGCTGAGATGTTGAGTCGCTGGGTGGTTGAGTTGTGATTGTATGAGTTTTGAGTGGATAAATTTTTAGGTGAATGAGGTGGTGAGTGTTGAGTAGCTAAGTTGTTGAGTTTATTGAGGGGCAAAATGTTTTATTAATTGGGATGGTGAGTAGTTGAGAAATTGAGTGGTTACATTGTTGATGTCTAAATTGCCAATTGGCTGAGCTGTTAAGAGGTTAAGTTCTTGAGTGGATGAATTTGTAAGTGAATGATTTGTTAAGATACTGAGGGCTTCAAATGATGTTTGGTTCAGTCATTGAGTGGTTGATAGCTCACTGGCTTATTGGCTATGTGGTTGTGCTCGTGGGTGACTGAAATTTTGATTGGTGGAGTTGTTGAGTGCTTGAGCTTTTGCGGTTGAGTTGTTGAGTGACTTTGTTGATGGTTGAGTTTTTAGTGGCTGGTTTTTGTGTGTGAGAGTTAGTTAGGCGATGACTTTTTAGTAAATCGTTGTTGATCGGTTGAGTTGTTGCGTGGTTTAGTTGCTTAGTGGCTGCTCTGTTGAGTAGTTAAAGTGGTAAGTGGTTAAATTGTTGAGTACTTAGAATTGTTGGGTTGATGAAATGTTCAATTGTGGTTATTGAGTGACTTTGGTGTTAAGTGGCTGAATTGTTGAGTGGCTGAATTGTTGGGTACTTGATTTGATGAGTGAGTGAGTAGTTGAGTAATGATTTGCTGAATGACTGAGCTATATCGTGGTTGATTTGATGGGTGCACTAGTTCTTGAGTAAACGAGCCGCTGAATAGCTGGAGTGTTAAGAAACTGATTTGCAGAATAGCTGAGCTACTTATTGGCTGAGTTTTTTTCAGTGGTTTAGATACTAAGTGGCTGAGTAACTGAATAATTGATATATGGATTTGCTATGCTCTTGAATGGTAAAATTGTTGGGTGTTCATCAGATCGAGTTGTTGATTGACAAGATTGTGGACTGGTTAATTTGCTAAGTTGCTGAATTATTGATATATCGAATTGTAGAGTGGCTGAGTTGTTAAGTGGTTGAATTGCCCAGTGGCGAAGTCATTAGGGAGAAAAGTTATTAAGTGCCTTAAATATTAAATGTATGTGTTGTCAAGTGGCTGATTTTGTTTACTATCTGAATTCTTGAGTGGCTGATTTCAATGACTGGCATAATAGTTGAGTTCTTGATTTCATTGCCCGTCCGAGAGTTTGATTGGCTGAGTTGTTCCGTGGTTTAGTTGTTGATTGGATGATTTGTTGAAATATTGAGTGATGGGGTGCTAGGATGGGCTAGATACAAATCTACTGGCAGGGTAGTCCTGATACATATCCCCTGTCAGGGTGGCCCTTTTACAGATACCTTGCCAGGGTGGCCCTTTTACAGATCCCCGGTCAGTATTTAGCATAAGTTTAGGGTAATATGAGGGCTTGACACTCACTCATCCACTGAGGATCGGCTATCATCCACTACTAGGGTGACCCTGATATATGACCTACATAAGCTTAGACCTAATATATGTCTTTTGACAGGGTGACTTTGATTCAGGCTCCATTCCGGGATGGTCCTGATACATATCCTCTGCTATAGAACGGAGCTGATGCATGTCCCCTGCCAGGGTACCCCTGATATATGTCGGCTTTCAAGGTGGCCCTGATACAGGTCCCAAGCCAATATCCAGCATAAGTTTTGGGTAGTACGAGTGCCTGACGTTATCCCAGCCATTGAGGTTTGGTGTAAACTCGAATGCCTGAGGCTCGTTCTGGCCCGACACGTATACCATTACATTGTATGTTCTGACCACAACAACAGCCACCCATCGCCCATTGTGACTCGAGTGGAGTCATGCAACGTTCATCATGTCCTTATGGCATCTAAATTTTTCGCCAAAAATGGATCAAATTCGTTCAAATACTTTAGCGTCGCAAATGTCATGAATGCACGTTGAGATAAGAGATCGAAAGAACAAATGGCTCTGCATAGCAAGATATCATAAGATAACAAATTCAGTAAACAATGAAGAAGAAATAGGAGTCTCGTCTCATGTAGATAGGCGCAGAACAGGTGCCGTGAGAGAGACGATCCTGGGAATGAGGCCACACAGGAAATTCTAACGTTTCAGCTTAAATGTCAGGCTCATAATCTTGTTTACCAGTGTCAAAGCGTCGGATAGGCCCTGCCAAGAGCCGTAACCATGATTATACCTTAGCTACTGCATGATTAGAGAACGTAAGCTTTTCAGGCACATAAGCTGGAATTATGTTGGAAAATCTGCTGTAGTGGGTAAACTTTGAAAATTTTTGTTTTTTGTAGAGTCGTCGAATTTTTGAGTGGGTGTGTTTTGAATAACATGAAGTGGTTTTACAATGAGTGGTAAGATTTTTTAGGGTCCCTACTGTTGACTTGTTGATTTCTTTAGTCGGTGAGTTATTGAATGTCTGAGTTGTTTAATCAACCAGTATGTGAGTGCTGATTGCTAGAGTGGCTGCATTGTTGAATGGTTGAGTGTCTGAGTGACTGAGCCTTTGAAAGGTTGAGTTTTTGATTGGCAGAACTGTCGAGTGGTTGAATATTTGAGTGATTGAGTTGATGAGTGGCTGAGTTGTTGACTTGTTCATTTGTTAAGTCGCTGAGTTGTTGACTTGTTCATTTGTTAAGTCGCTGAGTTGTTGAGTTGTTCATTTGTTAAGTCGCTGAGTTGTAGAGTATCTGAATTCTTGAGTGACTGATATGTTGAGAGGCTGAGTTGTAGAGTAGAGGAGTTGTTGAACGGATTAGCTGTTCGAGTTTTGATTTCTTGCTCGGCTTTTGATTTCTTGACCTTTTGAGTTGTTGATTTTGTCAGATCTTAACTGATTTAGTTCTGATTTGCTGGATTGTTGAGTGGCCGAGTTGTTGGGTTGTTGAATGGCTGAATTAAGGTACTAAGCGGCTGATGATGATGAGTGATTGATAATGCTGAGTAGCTAAATTGTTGAGTGGCTGAGTTGTTGGATGTCTAAGTTGGTGAATGGATGAATTGTTGAGTAGTTGAACCATTGAGTAGCTGATATGTTGAGTGTTTGAGTTAATGAGTGGTTGAGTTGTTGAGTGACTAAGTTGTCGAGTGAATAAATTTCTTAAATATTTAGTAGAAATGCTCCTCAGTACTCATAGGCTGTCAGTTTTAGCAACTGGGTTGATAAGTGGCTGAGATGTTCAGTGATTAGATCGTTGAGTTCTGCACTGTACAGTGAAAGATTCTACACTTTTGAGTCTTAATCAATGTAAGTGTCTATTTTTTTCTTTTGTTAGCATTCACAGTCTCATTACCTTTCTATTACTAATGAAATACCAGAAGCTGTCTTTTTCTAGTTTGCTTCTCATTTTCTTGCTATGTCCTTTCATTGATCGTATTTTGCTACTCTGGAAGACCTGTTCACTGTCAGTATCGGTAGATTGATTCAGAGGATTCAGAATCGTGCTTAAGTATCCTATCTTCCTTTTCTTCACAGCGTACGTGAGTCCATGGCTAAACATTCTCCCATAGTACTTTAACTTCCTTATTCTATATTCAGTCTTTGATGCCTGTCGTTAGACCCTCCCTATTCAATCGTTATATCTCCGTTAGGCGCAAAACAGAATCAGTGATTCATTTTCTAATTTTGGTCATGCAAATGATATAATCATGGACCTGGATGTCTTATACTTAAACTTGAGGATAACTTATACACTAACCACACTATCCTTAATATCAATCCTCAAAAAGTCACTCATTTGGTATTCTGGTACGGTCAAGGGTTCTTTACTACCCGGCAAATCTCCGTTTTCTTGCATGTCTCTTTAATTTATGCCCTTAAGGATAACACTCTGGACCGTGAGTTCATTTCTTTACATCCCATTTTCATCACTTTGTATTTTGTGTCCAAGCATCATCCTCCATTTATATAACCAGAGCTGAGGCCAGTCTGTTCTTTGGATTTATTGTGTTAATATTCACTGAGGCCAGTCTGTTCTTTGCATTTTTTTTATGTTAATATTCACTTCTTTGATCATAAGTATAGCATCATCCACGAATACAGTTCGGGATGATTTAGCTCCCTCTGGCAAATAATTTCCGTACAATGGGAATAACAGCGTCCCCAGGAACATTACAGGTTACACAACTCAATTTGGAAAGGCACTTGTGATATAAATCATTTAATCCTTTCTAAGCTAATCATTTGTGATCGACAGAAGGAGGCTCCTTATCTAAGCATGACTGAAAATTACATCATTGCTAACTTCCTTTGGCTTGAATTATCGAAAACCCTCTGACAGTCTAAGCCCGTCTATCATAGATATCTAGATCTGTTAAGCATGACCTCCGCTATTTGAATCTATGCTGCCTTTCACGCTTATGAAGTTCTTAGGATAAGATACCATTATGGTCATGGGCATCATGAAGATCCTTTAATACCCATCTTGTGTAAAGAATTCGATAACTGCCAATCCTATATGTGCATCATATGTAATCTTAATGTTGATGCATATATGTGCGAACTTTAAGTTTGAAACCGACTACATGCTAATTAATTGTAACGAGCACCTTGACTCCTTTCGGCAGGTCGAATTATGCCTGAGTCGTTTCTTTAATTCCTCAGTTTAAGGAACCTATTAATATTTCAGCCCTGGTAAGACTCGAATTATTGCAAGCGTAACAACATCTCGCTGTCACATTCCATAACTAACTGAGCTCAGTCAGCAACTCAGTAGTCTGTGTCCAGCTGGTAGGCAGGTAGTCAACATATGAAGCTCCACGCTCTGCCTCACACCCCTGGCTTTCTTGTCTTACTGTAAAGAACTATAGTCATATTCATGTGCTTGTCAGTAACCCATCAGTCTGCTGCCAACCCAAGGTCTCTTACAACACTGTATTCTATCTTTTTCAGAGTAACATATTCACTAAGTGTATGAATGTATGCTACTTTATTTGTGAAGCCATTTTATTTGTGGATATACGTATAAGTAATATAAAATTGCATGTTCGATTATTTCTGTATATATGTTGACATGTGTTACAAGTTCATATTTATGTTTGGACGCATATGCACATATGTTTTGCTTGTACGTTTTCGTGTTCGTTTACATGTATGCATATGAGTATGTAGGTGCGCTGAGTGCGTACTTTGTGTATGTGATTCTCCGCATGTATATTTATGTATTCATATATGTTTGCGTTTTGATATGCTCGTATATGTATTTGTGAGAAACTCTCTTGAGTTTTTAAGCGTACTGGTGTATCTATCTATCTATCCATCTATATATATATATATATATATATATATATATATATATATATATATATATATATATATATATATATATATATATATATATATATATATATATATATATACATAATTCATACTTGCTGCCTTTATTCATTCCCGTCGCCATCCCGCCACACATGAAATGACAACCTCCTCCCTCCGCATGCGCGCGAGGTAGTGCTACGAAAAGACAACAAAGGCCACATTCGTTCATACTCAGTCTCTAGCTGTCATGTATAATGCACCGAAACCACAGCTCCCTCTCCACACCCAGGCCCCACAAAACTTTCCAATGTTTTACCTCAGACGCTTCACATGCCCTGGTTCAATCCACTGACAGCACGTCGACCCCGGTATGCCTCATCGTTCCAGCGCACTCTATTCCTTGCAAGCCTTTCACCCTCCTGCATGTTCAGGCCCCAATCGCTCAAAATATTTTTCACTCCATCTTTCCACCTCCAATTTGGTCTCCCACCTCTCCTTGTTCCCTCCACCTCTGACACATATATCCTCTTTGTCAATCTTTCCTCACTCATTCTCTCCATGTGACCAAATCATTTCAAAACACCCTCTTCTGCTCTCTCAACCACACTCTTTTTATTACCACACATCTCCCTTACCCTTTCATTATTTACTCGATCAAACCACCTCACACCACATATTGTTCTCAAACATCTCATTTCTAACACATCTACCCTTCTTCGCACAACTCTATGTATAGCCCATGCCTCGCAACCGTATAACATTGTCGGAACCACTATTCCTTCAAACATACCCATTTTTGCTTTCCGAGATAATGTTCTCGCCCTCCACACATTTTTCAACGCTCCTAGAACTTTTGCCCCCTCCCCCACCTTGTGACTCACTTCCGCTTCCATGGATCCATCCACTGCCAAATCCACTCTCAAATATCTAAAACACTTCTCTTCCTCCAGTTTTTCACCCTTACAAACTAACCTCCCAGTTGACTTTTTCTTCAACCCTACTGTACCTAATAGCCTTGCTTTTATTCATATTTACTCTCAGCTTTCTTCTTTCACACATTTTACCAAGCTCAGTCACCATCTGCAGTTTCTCATCCGAATCAGCTACCAACGCTGTATCATCAGCGAACAGCAACTGACTCACTTCCCAAGCTCACTCATCCACAACAGACTGCATAATTGCCCCTTTCTAATAAACTCTTGCATGCATCTCCCTAACAACCCCATCCAAAAACAAATTAAACAGCCATGGAGACATCACGCACCCCTGCCGCAAACCAACATTCACTGAGAACCAATCAATTTCCTCTCTTCATACTCGTACACATACTTTACATCCTCGATGAAAACTTTTCACTGCTTCTAACAACTTGCCTCCCACACCATATATTCTTAATACCTTCCACAGAACAGTGTTGTAAATGGAAATGGTGAAGAGCTTGTAGATTTTTGTGCTGAAAAAGGACAGGTGATTGGGAATACCTTTTTAAAAAGAGAGATGTATATAAGTATACTCAGGTAAGTAGGAGAGATGGCCAGAGAGCGTTATTGGATTACGTGTTAATTGATATGTGGGTGAAAGAGAGACTTTTGAATGTTAATGTGCTGAGAGGTGCAACTGGAGGGATGTCTGGTCATAATCTTGGGGAAGCGAACGTGAAGATTTCTAGAAGATTTCAGAAAAGAAGAATGTTGGGATGAAGAGAGTGGTGAGAGTAAGTCAACTAGGAAAGATTTGTTTGAGGAAGTACTGGGTAGAATGGTATGTGGTGGGCTGATAATAGCGAGGATATTATGGTAGTGTTACTCTCTCTCTCTCTCTCTCTCTCTCTCTCTCTCTCTCTCTCTCTCTCTCTCTCTCTCTCTCTCTCTCTCTCTCTCTCTTGTTGGTCGAAAGTAAACTCCGTCTTCCTTTTTCATGACACAAGTCCGTAGCATGTCGTCAGAGTTAAGCAGGTATTTCTGTAATCACATATATGTGCAGTATGGACAGAACATTTATCTCTCGTGGGGCCACATTTCTTCGACTTTCTTGCTTACGACAAGATGTTTCATTTGACAGTATACCCACTACATGTTTCCTGCCATAATGGACCTGAAGCATGTCCCATGCCAGGGTGGGCCTGATACAGGTATTCTGCCATAGTGACCATGATATATGTTTCTTAACAGGCTTGCCCTGATACAGGTCCTCTTCCAATATCCAGCATAAGTTCATGGGACATGAAGGCCTTACGCTGACCCAGTCATTGAGGTCTGGTGTCCATGCGATTGCCTCACGTCTATCCTGGTCAGACACTTACACCACCGTATTTCATATTGTGACCACAACAACAGCCGCCCGTCCCTCATTGTGAGTCGAATGGAAAGTCATTCAACGTTCATCATGCCCTTATGGCATCCAAAAGTTTCGCCAAAAGTGGATGAAATTCGTACAAAATCTTTAATCTTACTTCAGTGGACGATGGAATGGGTGATCGAAATAACGAATGTCTAGTAATACTGCTTAACACCTAAACAGCTGCGTATCATTATGTCAAACAAAGATCAATTTGAATAGACAATGAAGAGCAATCTGGTGTTTCGTCTACGTAGGCACAGTACAAGTGACGTAAAACGGACGGTCCTGAGAACGATGAGACACAAAAAATTCAAACGCTCCAGCTTAAGTGCCTGGCGTCCGAAGGGCTCAGAAAGATACTGTAAGAGGCACAGCCACGATAAAAACTTTAAGTACTGAACGGTTATTAAATATGCGTCTCACAAACAAATAACCTGGAATAATGATGGAATGTCTACTGTAATGGGAAAGCTTCTAATATGTTCATGATAAGAGAGAGAGAGAGAGAAGAGAGAGAGAGAGAGAGAGAGAGAGAGAGAGAGAGAATTTTACTCAAGATTGCGTCATCAATAAAACCTTTTCAGTGAATAGTATCCCTTCGCTACACAGTCTCAACCAAAATATTTCCTGTCAGTCGTCAATCATTACACGAGACGAATGGCCATTATCACGGACGTAATGAAAAAATATGACCAACGTATAGCCACATTTGTGTATAGCTAGTAAGAAATATAGCCTTAGATATTTCATTCCATTCAATGCAAAGTACAATTTATGGCTAAAGAAAAATCATGTATAGAAAATGCGTAAGGTTTAGTTTACACAAACATGTATAAGTTGTTCATACTGGGATCAAGTATGTTCTCTGAGCTTTTTACGTTAACTGATATAATAACTCCATTAAAATTCAGTCCATTATATCAGTGCTAATCTCACTGGTTGATACAACTGCTAAGTGGCTGAATTGTTGAGTGGCAAAGTTGTTAGGTGGTTAAGTTGTTGGTAGGCTGTTGTTCAGTAGCTAGGTTGCTGTATGATTGAGTTGTTGTGTAGCTGAGTTGTTGAATTTTTGAGTGTTCTATTACTGAGCAGTTGAGTGGATCTTCTTTTACTTATTGCGTTGTTAAGTGACCAAGCTGTTGGGTGGCTAAGGTGCTTAGTAGTTGAGATTCTGTGTGGCTGAATCGTCGTATGGTTGATATTTTGAGTGGTTGAGTTATTGAGTAGTTGGGTTATTGATTGACTGCGTTGTTTAGTGATTAAGTTACTGAATTATTGCTTAGTCGTTAAGTTGCTGAGTCGCTGAGATTTTCATTGGTTTAGTGGATGAGTTATTGAGTCATTCAGTTGTTAATAGTTGAGTTGTTGACTAACTGAGTTGTTGAATTATTTAACTGCTGAGTGGCTGAATTACTAATGAATTACTGAATTTTTGAGTGTTTAAGTTATTGGATGCTAAATTTTTTGGTGGATGAGCTGTTAGGTGGCTAAGCTGTTAAGTGGTTGAGTAGTTGAGTGACTGAGCTGTTGATTGGTTCATTGGCTGAACTGTTCAGTGGCTGGGATGTTTAGTGGCTAAGATGTTGAGTAACTATATTATTTTGAGTGGCCAAGATAATGAATGAGCTGTTAAGGGACTGAATTGTTCAGACATACAGTTGTTGAGTGTTGAGTTGTTAAGTGACTAAGTTTTAGTGGTTGAGTTGTTGAGTAGAGTAGCTGCGTTGTTCAGTGGCTGAATTGTTAAGTGACTGAGTAATTAAGTGTTTAAGTGGTTAAGTTATTGAGTGGCAGGGTTGTTTAGTGGATGAGTTGTTAAGTGCCTCGGTTGTTTAGTAGTTGAGTAGTTGTATGACTGAATGATTGTTTGGTTGAATTGTTGAATGGTAGACCTTTTGAGTAGCTGAGATGATGCGCGGTGGATTTTTTGAGTGAAGTAGTTGGTATTTGATTGCGATTTTAGGTGTTTTGTAAAGTAGCTAAATTGCTGAATTTTTGAGCTGTTGAGTGGATTGAGTGAATGAGTCGTTGAGTGACCGAGTTTTTGAGTCATCCCGTTGCTGCTGGTTCAGCTGTAAAGTAGTTAAGTTGTTGAATGGTTGAATTGTTGAGTGGGTTGAGTGGATGAGTTCTGGAGTGACCAAGTGGTTGAGTCATTCAGTGGTTGAGTGTTCAGTTGCTGAGTGTCTGAATTGTCCAGTAGTGGAGCCACTGAATCTGTGAGTTGTTGAGTAGCTGAAATGCTGAATGGCTTAAATGCTGTGTGGTTGAGTGTTTTATTGGTAAAGTTGTTGAGTGGCTGAGTTGTTGAGTGATTGAGTAGTTGAGGGACTGAATTGATGATTTGCTGATATGTTGAGTGGTTGAACTGTTGACCGACTGAGAGGCTGAGTTCGTAAGTGATTGAGTTGTTGTGTGGATGAATTCTTAAGTAACTGAAGTTCAGAGTGTCGAGTTCTTGAGCGGCAGAACTTTAGTATGGCTGATTGTTGAGTTGTTGAGTGTCAGAAAATTAAGTAGTTGAGGTGCTGACTGGCTGAATTGCTGAGTGGCCGATTTGCTGAGTGGTTAAGTTCTTGAGTGGCTGAGGTGTTAAATGAACGAGTTTTGAATTGACTCAGTGTTTAGTAGTTAAGTTGGTGAGAACTTGAATGGATGATTAGGTATATCATTGAGTGGCAGGCTTTTCAGTGGCTTATTTGGTGCGTGGTTGTCTTCATGAGTGATTGAATACTGATTGTTTAAGTTGATGGGTGGTTTAGCCTTTGTGGTTAAGTAGCTGTGTGGCTGAGTTGTAGAAAGTTGAGTTTTTAGTGGCTGGTTTTTGTGTGTATGAGTTAGTTAGGCGATGAGTTTTGAATGAATTGCTGTTGATCGGCTCTGATGTTGCATTGTTGAGTTGCTGTGTTGCTGCCTTGTCGAGTAGTTAACATGTTGAATGGTCAAGTTGTTGAGTGCTTCGAGTTGTTGAGTTGTTGAATATTTTAGTGGGAGAGTTGTTGAGAGGCTGTGATGTTAAGTGCCTGACTTGTTGAGTATTTGAGTTGATGAGAGACTGAGCATTTGAGTGTTGCATTGTTTAGTGGCTGACCTGTAGCGTAGTGGTGAGTAATTGAGTTCCAGAATGGTTGAATTGCTTATTGGCTGAGTTACACAGTGATTGATATATTGATTGGTTAAGTTCTTATGCGTTTAAGTTGTTCGGTGTTTGACTGGTCGAGTTGTTGAGTTACTGAGTGATTAAATTGTAGATTGGTTGAACTGTAGAGTGGCTGAGTTATTGAATGATTAGATTGTTCTTTGACTGAGTTGAAAGTGGTAAAGTTAAGTGCCTGAATTGTAGAATGGCTGAACTTTTGATGGGTAAGTTGTTAGGAGGGTCTGTCACGGCAAGGCTGCATTGTTAAACATGAGTTTTTAAGTGGCTGATTTGGTAGACTGTCCGAATTCTTAAGTGGTTGATTTGGTGACTGTCCTATTCTTTGAGTGGCTGAGTGGCTCAGTGGTAGAGCTCTTGATTGGATGATTTGTTGAATTTTTGAGCTCGGGCGTCAGGATGGCCCTGATGCAGATCCTCTGGCAAGATGGTCTTGATCCATGTCCCCTGTCAGGGTAACCTTGATACACATCCCTTGTCGGGGTTGCCCTGATACATGTACCCTTCCAGTGTCCAGCATATGTTTAGGGCAGTATGAGTGCTTGACGCTCGCCAAACCATTGATATCTGACAATCATCCACTCTCAGGGTGACCCTGATATATGATCCCTATAAGGTTGGACCTAATACATGTCTCCTGACAGGGTGACCCTGATACATGACTCTTACCAGGATGGACTTGATACATGTTTCCTGACAGGGTGGCCCTGATACATGTCCCTTACCCAGCTGGCCCTAACACATTTCCCTTGTTTTGATACAGGTTTCCAGCCAGTATCCAGCAGTGCGAGGGCCTGGCATTGGCCCAGCCACTGAGGTCTTGTGTAAACGTGACTGTCTGATGTTCGTTCTGGTCCGACACACATACCACCATATTGTATGTTCTGACCACAATAACAACCGCTCGTCGCCCACTGTTACTCGAATGGAGTCGTTCAACGTCCATAATGTCCTTATGGCAACCAAATATTTCGCCAAAAACGGATAAAATCAGTATAAATACTTGAACACCGCAAATGTCATAAATGGATGGTGGGATAGTTGATCGAAAGAACGAATGATCTGGGTAGCATGAAATCAGAAGATTAAAAATTCAGTAAACAATGAAGGGGAAATAGGAGTCTCGTCTCGTGCAGATAGGCGTAAAACAGGTGACGTGAGAGGGAGAGTCCTGGGAACATGGCAACAAAAGAAATTCTAACTCTTCAGCTTCAATATTCCGTTCATGATCTTGTGTACCAGGGTCATAGTATGAGATAGGCAATGTAAAATATTGTGTGAGCCGCAGCCACAAAATTACCTTAAACACTGCATGATTAGAGAACTTGCACTTCACAGACACATAAGCTGGAAATTTGTCGGAAGATATGTTGTATTGGGAAAGCTTTGGAACTTTTAATTTGTTAATGATTCGTCGAATTTTTGAGTAGCTGAGTTCTGAATTCATAAAGCGACCTTGCAGACTAGTAAAAATTTTTGAGTGGCTAAATTGTTGACTAATTGATTTCTTTAGTGGGTGACCTGATGGATATTTGAGTTGTTTAATCCCTGAGTTTTTGAGTAATGATCTCTAGAGCGAATGCGTTGTTGAGTGGTTGAGTTTTTGAGGGACTGAACTGTTGTTTGGATGAGTTGTTGAGTGACAGAGTTGTCGAGTGTCTGAATTTTTGAGTGACTGAATTGTTAAGTGACTAAATTGTAGAGAGGCTGAATTCTTGAGTGGTTAACATGTTTCGTGGCTGAGTTGGGAAGTGACAGGTTCTAAGTGGCTGAGTTGTTTAGTTGTTGATTCACTAAGAGACTGTTAACTTGCTAAGTATTTGAAATGTTGATCATGTAGGATGATAACTGACTGAGTAATTGAGTTACTGGGCTGTTGAATGGTTGCATTGTCGACTGGTTGAGATACTGAGTGGCAAAATTATTGAGTTGCTGAATTGTTGATTGCTTGAGATGTTGAAGTGTTGCATAGCTGCATAATCTAATGGTTGATCTAAATGTTTGATTTGTTGAGTGGTTGACTTTGTTATTAGTTTATATCGTAAAGGGCTAAGTTGCTGCAAGGTTGAGCTGCTGAACGGCTGATGATGTTAAGCGGTTGAGTTTTTGATTGAAAGATTTGTTGAATGGATGAACTATTGAATAGTTGAGTGGTTAAGTTGTTGAGTAACTGAATATTTTAAAGATTTAATTGAAAGGTTACTTAGTCTTTCATAGTCTGTCTTTTTGAGCGACTGAGTTGATGAATGGCTGAAATGTTCAGTGATTAGTTGGTTGAGGTCTCCACTGTACAGTATGTTAATCAGTTTAAGTTCCTAAACTGCTACAGAATTCCTAACTTTTTTCTTTTGTTAACATTCATAGTGTCAATCACCCTTCTGTGACAAATGAAGTACCACATGTTGTTTTGCTAATTTGTTTCTCATCTTCTTGACATGTCCTTTTGTCGATCTCACTTTGCTAACCTGGAAGACCTGTTCACCGTCAGCATCGGTAGATTGATTCAAAGCCCCAAAACTGTACTAAGTATCCTATCTTCCTTTTCTTTTATAGCATATATGAGTCTATGGCTATCATTCTCCTATTGAAACTAATTCCCTAATTCTGTATTCAATCTTTGATGTTTGTCCTTGGAATTTGTCAATTAGATCCTTATGTCTCCTTAAGGCGCATAACAGAATTAGTCATGCATTCTTTGATTTTGGGTCATAAACCTGATATAAGTATCGATTACATCATCTTATCTCTGGAGTTGAGGACAACTTTTACACTGACCAGTCCATTTCTGATGTACATCTCAACGTCAGTCATTTCACATTCTCGTGACAGTCGGGGTTCATTTTCAACCCAGAAATCTCTGTTTCACGCATGTCTTTGTAATTCATCCACTTAAAGACTATAGTCTGAAGCTTGGTTTATTTCTTCATAACCCATCTGCATCACTCTGTATTTTCTCTTTTTGAACTTCATCATCCACGCATATACCCCGAGCTGAAGCCTGTCTTTTCTTTTCAAGTTTTCACATTTCTAAATAGTGATTTTCTTTTCTCATAAGCATAGCACTATCTACAATTACATTTCAGAATGACTCAGATCCCTGTGGAAAGTCATGGACTTACATAGGAGTAACAGCGACCCGGATCCTACTAAGCCCTGCGGGACACAACAGGAAACATCAACCCAATTTAGTGAGGCATTTGTGGTATGAATAATCATAGACAATTCCTATCTAATCTCATGATTTGTGGTCGACAGAAGGCGACAAATCATTTAACCATATCTGATGATCATATATTTGCTAACTTTCTTTGGTTGAAAGTGCCGAGTACCTTCTAGTAGCCTAAAACCAGTTAGTCAACCCAAACACCTCTATTTTCTTTTATCATTGCTCAAAGTCTCATAGAAGTCCAGATTTGTTAAGCAAGATCTCTCTCTGAACCCCATGCTGCCTCAAATATTTCATGTGGCCTGTTCAGTGTTTCTAAACACTTCTGAAGTACTGAGGATCAGATACCATTAGGGTCATTGAAATCATGAAACTCCTTCATTAATCAGATTGTTTAAAGAATTAGGTAATTGCTATCCAAGTATGTGTATTATGTGTCTTTATAAAGGTGTATACATGTCTGAATATATATATATATATATATATATATATATATATATATATATATATATATATATATATATATATATATATATATATATATATATATATATATGTGTCGGATATATGTGTCGGAGGTGGAGGGAACGAGGAGAAGAGGGAGACCAAATTGGAGGTGGAAAGATGGAGTGAAAAAGATTTTGTGTGATCGGGGCCTGAACATGCAGGAGGGTGAAAGGAGGGCAAGGAATAGAGTGAATTGGAGCGATGTGGTATACAGGGGTTGACGTGCTGTCAGTGGATTGAATCAAGGCATGTGAAGCGTCCGGGGTAAACCATGGAAAGCTATGTAGGTATGTATATTTGTGTGTGTGGACGTGTGTATGTACATGTGTATGGGGGGGGTTGGGCCATTTCTTTCGTCTGTTTCCTTCCGCTACCTCGCAAACGCGGGAGACAGCGACAAAGTATAAAAAAAAAAAAAAAAAAAAAAAAAAAAAAAAAAAATATATATATATATATATATATATATATATATATATATATATATATATATATATATATATATATATATATATATCACGTGTAGATCATATGACATCAATTACATACTAATCAACCTCATTTAGCACCTTGACTCCTTCCGGCAGGTTGAGTTATAGCTGAGTCATTGCCTAACTTCCTTTGTTTAAAGGACCTGTTAATATTCCAGCCCTGGTAAGAAGAAACAAATTATTGCAAGCGTCACAACACCTCGGTGTTACATTCCATAAGTAACTGGCTTCAGTCAGCAGCTCAGATGTCTATATCCAGTTGGCAGGAAGGTAGTCTACACCGGTCTACACCTGAATGTTGCACAGGGGTCCCGGGTTCGATCCTGGCTGCTGGAGGTTTGTATGTTCTATGAAGGCACGCGTGAATAGGCAATCTGTTCGTATTCATATACCTCCGCATTGTACACTTAGGTTCGGTAAAATGCTATCTGCTGCCTGTGTGACCCTGATAGGAAATGACCGGTGTAGACCCCGCTGCTCACCAATGAGAGACGAAGGGTATTCGAGTACATAGTATTCGAATAGACATTCCCCTATTAGGGGCGATCATAGCCTAGTTGTAGCGCTTCCGACTATTAGACAGGAATCCCGGATTAGATCCTAGCTGTTGGAGGTTTGTATGTTCTATGAAGATGCGCGTACATATACACTTTGTTCGTATTCATATACCTCCGTGTTGTGCAGTTAGGTTCGGTAAAATGGTAAAATAGTGATTGGTGATTTGAATGCTAAGGTGAGTAATGTGGCAGTTGAGGGAATAATTGGAGTACATGGGGTGCTCAGTGTTGTAAATGAGAATGGTGAAGAGCTTGTAGATTTGTGTGCTGAAAAAGTACTGATGATTAGGAATACCTGATTTAAAGAGAAAGATATACATAAGTATACGTATGGAATTAAGAGAGATGGCCAGAGAGCGTTATTGGATTACGTTTTAATTGATAGGCACGAGAAAAAGAGACTTCGATGTTAATGTGCTCAGAGGTGCACCTGGAGGGATGCCTGATCATTATCTTGTGGAAGCGAAATTGAAGATTTGTAGAGGTTTTCAGAAAAGAAGAGAGAATGTTAGGGTGAAGAGAGTGGTGAGAGTAAGTGAGCTTGGGAAGGAGACTTGTGTGAGGAAGTACCAGGAGAGACTGAGTACAAAAGAGAAAAAGGTGAGAACAAAGGACGTAAGGGGAATGGGGGAGGAATGGGATGTATGTAGGAAAGCAAAATATGGCTTTTGCAAGAGATGCTTGTGGCAAGAGAAGCGTGGGAGGTGGGCAGATTAGAAAGGGTAGTGAATGGTGGGTTGAAGAAGTAAGATTACTAGTGAAAGAGATGATAGAGGCATTTGGACGATTTTTGCAGGGAGATAATGCAGGCGACGGAGATGTATAAAAGAAAGAGGCAAGAGGTCAAGCGAAAGGTGCAAAAGGTGAAAAAGAGGGCAAATGAGATTTGGGGTGAGAGAGTATCAATAAATTTTACGGACAATAAAAAGATGTTTTGGAAAGAGGTAGATAAAGTGCGTAAGACAAGGGAACAAATGGGAACATCGGTGAAGGGGGCAAATGGGGTGGTGATAACAAGTAGTGGTGATGAGAGAGGGAGATGGAGTGAGTATTGTCAAGGTTTGTTGAATATGTTTGATGATAGAGTGGCATATATAGGGTACTTTGGTCGAGGTGGTGTGCAGAGTGAGAGGTTTAGGGAGAATGATTTTGTACACAGAGAAGAGGTAGTAAAAGCTTTGCGGAAGATGAAAGCCGGCAAGGCAGCGGGTTTGGATGGTAATGCAGTGGAATTTATTGAAAAACGGGGTGACTGTAATGTTGACTGGTTGGTAAGTTATTTAATGTATGTATGACTCATGGTGAAGTGCCTGAGGATTGGCGGAATGCTTGCATAGTGCCATTGTCCAAAGGCAAAGGGGATAAAAGTGAGTGCTGATATTACAGAGGTATAAGTTTTTGAGTATAGAGATGCTCTGTGGAAGGTATTAAGAATATATGGTGTGGGAGGAAAGTTGTTAGAAGCAGTGAAAAGTTTTTATCGAGGATGTAAGGCATGTGTACGTGTAGGAAGAGAGGAAAGTGATTGGTTCTCAGTGAATGTAGGTTTGCGGCAGGGGTGTGTGATGTCTCCATGGTTGTTTAATTTGTTTATGGATGGGGTTGTTAGGGAGGTAAATGCAAGAGTTTTGGAAAGAGGGGCAAGTATGAAGTCTGTTGTGGATGAGAGAGCTTGGGAAGTGAGTCAGTTGTTGTTCGCTGATGATACAGCGCTGGTGGCTGATTCATGTGAGAAACTGCAGAAGCTGGTGACTGAGTTTGGTAAAATGTGTGGAAGAAGAAAGTTAAGAGTAAATGTGAATAAGAGCAAGGTTATTAGGTACAGTAGGGTTAAGGGTCAAGTCAATTGGGAGGTGAGTTTGAATGGAGAAAAACTGGAGGAAGTGAAGTGTTTTAGATATCTGGGAGTGGATCTGGCAGCGGATGGAACCATGGAAGCGGAAGTGGATCATAGGGTGGGGGAGGGGGCGAAAATTCTGGGGGCCTTGAAGAATGTGTGGAAGTCGAGAACATTATCTCGGAAAGCAAAAATGGGTATGTTTGAAGGAATAGTGGTTCCAACAATGTTGTATGGTTGCGAGGCGTGGGCTATGGATAGAGTTGTGCGCAGGAGGATGGATGTGCTGGAAATGAGATGTTTGAGGACAATGTGTGGTGTGAGGTGGTTTGATCGAGTGAGTAACGTAAGGGTAAGAGAGATGTGTGGAAATAAAAAGAGCGTGGTTGAGAGAGCAAAAGAGGGTGTTTTGAAGTGGTTTGGGCACATGGAGAGAATGAGTGAGGAAAGATTGACCAAGAGAATATATGTGTCGGAGGTGGAGGGAACGAGGAGAAGAGGGAGACCAAATTGGAGGTGGAAAGATGGGGTGAAAAAGATTTTGTGTGATCGGGGCCTGAACATGCAGGAGGGTGAAAGGAGGGCAAGGAATAGAGTGAATTGGAGCGATCTGGTATACCGGGGTTGACGTGCTGTCAGTGGATTAAATCAAGGCATGTGAAGCGTCTGGGGTAAACCATGGAAAGCTGTGTAGGTATGTATATTTGCGTGTGTGGACGTATGTATATACATGTGTATGGGGGGGGGTTGGGCCATTTCTTTCGTCTGTTTCCTTGCGCTACCTCGCAAACGCGGGAGTCAGCGACAAAGTATAATAAAAAGAAAATAATAATAACATATATATATATATTATCCCTGGGGATAGGGGATTAAGAATACTTCCCACGTATTCCCTGCGTGTCGTAGAAGGCGACTAAAAGGGGAGGGAGCGGGAGGCTGGAAATCCTCCCCTCTCGTTTTTTTTAATTTTCCAAAAGAAGGAACAGAGGGGGCCAGGTGAGGATATTCCAAAAAAGGCCCAGTCCTCTGTTCTTAACGCTAATTCGCTGACGCGGGAAATGGCGAATAGTTTAAAAGAAAGAAAGAAAAAAAAAAAAAATTATATATATATATATATATATATATATATATATATATATATATATATATATATATATATATATATTTATAATACTTTGTCGCTGTCTCCCGCGTTAGCGACGTAGCGCAAGGAAACAGACGAAAGAATGGCCAACTCACCTACATACACATGGATATGCATGCACGTCCACACACGCACATATACATGCCTATACATTTCAACGTATACATATACACACATATACATACCTATACATTTCAACGTATACATGTATATATACATACACAAACTTATACATATATATATATATATATATATATATATATATATATATATATATATATATATATATATATATATATATATATATGTACATAATTCATACTTGCTGCCTTTACTCATTTCCGTCGCCAGACCACCACACATGAAAGGACAACCTCCTCAAACCGCACATGCGTGAGGTAGCTCTAGGAAAAGACAACGAAGGCCACAGTCTTTCACGCCCAGTCTCTAGCAGTCACGTATAATGCACCGAAAAAACAGCTCCCTTTCCACATCCAGGTCCCACAAAACTTTCAATGGTTTACCCAAGAAGCTTCACATGCCCTGGTACAAACCATTGTCAGCAAGTCGACCCCGGTATACCACATCGTTCCGATTCACTCTATTCCTTGCACACCTTTCACCCTCCCGATTCCTCAAAATCTTTTTCACTCCATCTTTCCACCTCCAATTTGGTCTTCCACTTCTCCTCGTTCCCTCCACCTCTGACACATATATCCTCTTTGTCAATCTTTCCTCACTCATTCTCTTCTTGTGACCAAACCATTGCAACACACCCTCTTCTGCTCTCTCAGTCACACTCTTTTTATTACCACATAGCTCCCTTACCCTTTCATTACTTACTCGATCAACCACCATACACCACATATTGTCCTCAAAAGTCTCATGTCTAACACATCCACCATTCTTCATACAACCCTATCTATATCCCACTCCTTGCAACCATATAACATTGTTGGAACCACCTATTCCTTCAAACATAACCAATTTTGCTTTCCGAGATAATGTTCTCGCCGTCCACATATTTTTCAACGCTTCCAGAACTTTCGCCCCCTCCCCCACAGTGTGACTCACTTCCGCTTTCATGGTTCCATCCGCTGCCAAATCCACTCTCAGATATCTAAAATACTTCACTTCCTCATTTTTTCTCCATTTAACCTTCCCTCCCATCGGACTTGTGCCTCAACCCTACTGTACCTAATAACCTTGCTCTTATTCGCATTTACACTCAGCTTTCTTCTTTCACACACTTTACCAAACTCAGTCACTTGCTACTGCAGTTTCTCACCCGAATCAGCCACCAGCACTGTATCATCAGCGAACAACAAACGACTCACTTCCCAAGCCTTCACATCCACAACAGATGCATACTTGCCCCTCTCTTCAAAACTCTTGCATTCACCTCCCTAACATACCCATCCAGAAGCAAATTAAACAACCATGCCGACATCACATACCCCTGCCGCAAACCGATATTCACTGGGAAACAATCACTTTCCTCTTTTCCTACTCGTACACATGCCTTACATCCTCGATAAAAACTTTTCACTGCTTTAAGCAACTTGCCTCCACACCATATATTCTTAATACCTTCCACAGAGCATCTCTATCAACTCTATCACATGCCTTCTCCAGATCCATAAATGCTACATACAAATCCATTTGTTTTTCTAAGTATTTCTCACGTAAATTCTTCCAAGGAGACACCTGATCCACACATCCTGTGTCACTTCTGAAACCACACTGCTCTTTCCCAATCTGACGTTCTGTACATACCTTCACCCTCTTAATCAATACCCTCCCATATAATTTACTAGGAATACTCTACAAACTTATAGCTCTGTAATTCGAACACTTACCTTTATCTCCTTTGCCTTTCTACAATGACACTATGTATGCATTCCGCCCGTCCTCGGGGACCTCACCATGAGTCGTACATTCATTGAATATCCTTTCCAACCAGTCAACAACTCAGTCACCCCTTTTTCAATAAATTCCACTTCAATACCTTCCAAACCCGCTGCCTTGCCGGCTTTCATCTTCCACAAAGCTTTTACTACCTTTTCTCTGTTTACCAAATCATTCCCCTTAACCCTCTCACTTTGCGCACCACCTCGACCAAAACACCCTATATCTGCCACTCTACCATCAAACACATTCAACAAACATTCAAAATACTCACTCCATCTCCTTTTCACATCACCACTACTTATCACCTCCCCATTAGCCCCCTTCACCTATGTTCCCCTTTGTTCCCTTTTCTTACGCACTTTATTTACTTAATTCCAAAATAACGTCTTATTCTCCCGAAAATATAATGATACTCTCTCACCCCAACTCTCATTTGCCCTCTTTTTCACCTCTTGCACCTTACTCTTGACTTCCTGCCACTTTATTTTATACATCTCCCAGTCATTTGCATTAATTCCCTGGAAAACTCGTCCAAATGCCTCTCTCTTCTCTTTCACTAATAATCTTATTTCTTCATCTCACCACTCACTACCGTTTCTAATCTGCTCACCTCCTACGCTTCTCATGCCGCAAGCATCTTTTGCGCAAAGCCATCACTGCTTCCCTAAATACATCCCATTCCTCCCCCACTTCCCTTACATCCTTTGTTTTCACTTTTTTCCATTCTGTACTCAGTCTCTCCTGGTACTTCCTCACACAAGTCTCCTTCTCAAACTCACTTACTCTCACCACTCTCTTCACCCCAACATTCTCTCTTTTTTTTTTTGAAAACCTCTACAAATCCTCACCTTCGCCTCCACAACATAATGATCAGACATCCCTCCAGTTGCACCTCTGAGCACATTAACATCCAAAAGTCTCTCTTTCGCGCGCCTATCAATTAACACGTAATCCAATAACACATTCTGGCCATCTCTCCTACTTACAAACGTATACTTATGTATATCTCTCTTTTTAAACCAGGTATTCCCAATCACCATTCCTTTTTCAGCGCACAAATCTGCAAGCTCCTCACCATTTATCATTTACAACAAGCTGTAGTTCTGAATGGATACAAAATGATGATACCCAGCCGATGAAAGACCATCTATTGCAGGTTTATCTATCAAACAGCTCAAGCCTATAAAGAGATATTGCAAGATAAAGAAAGCAATATAGATTCCCGTATCTGAAGTACTAAAGGTGTGTTTGCCCGAGATCTGTGTATGAATTTGGGTCATTGTTTTTCACGATATATATACATATATATATATATATATATATATATATATATATATATATATATATATATATATATATATATATATATATATATATATATATATATATATATATGTATATATATATATTTTATTATACTTTGTTGCTGTCTCCTGCGTTAGTAAGGTAGCGCAAGGAAAGAGACGAAAGAATGGCCCAACCCACACTCATACACATGTATATACATACACGTCCACACACGCACATATACATACCTATACATCTCAATGTATATACATATAGAGACATATACATATATACACATGTACATAATTCATACTGTCTGCCCCTATTCATTCCCGTCACCACCCCGCCACATAATGAAATACCAACCCCCTCCCCCCGCATGGCCGCGAGGTAGCGCTAGGAAAAGACAACAAAGGCCACATTCGTCCATATTCAGTCTCTAGCTGTAATGTATAATGCACCAAAACCACAGCTCCCATTCCACATCCAGGCCCCACAGAACTTTCCATGGTTTACCCCAGACGCTTCACATGCCCTGATTCAATCCATTGACAGCACGTCGACCCCGGTATACCACATTGTTCCAATTCACTCTATTCCTTGCACGCCTTTCACCCTCCTGCATGTTCAGGCCCCGATCACTCAAAATCTTTTTCACTCCATCTTTCTACCTCCAATTTGGTCTCCCACTTCTCCGCGCTCCCTCCACCTCTGACACATATATCCTCTTTTTCAATCTTTCCTGACTATTTCTCTCCATGTGCCCAAGCCATTTCAAAACACCCTCTTCTGCTCTCTCAAACACACTCTTTTTACTACCAGGCATCTCTCTTACCCTTTCATTATTTACTCGATCAAACCAACTCACACCACATGTTGTCCTCAAACATCTTATTTCCAGCGCATCCACCATTCTCCGCAAAACTCTATCTATAGCCCACGCCTCGCAACCATATATCATTGTTCGACCCACTATTCCCTCAAACATACCCAATTTTGTTTATCAAGATAGCGTTCTCGACTTCCACACATTCTTCAATGCTCCCAGAACTTTCGCCCCCTCCCCCACTCTATAATTCACATCCGCTTCCATGGTTCCATCCGCAGCTAAATTCACTCCCAGATATATAAAACATCTCACTTCCTCCAGTTTTTCTCTACTCAAACTTACCTCCCAGTTGACTTTTCCCTCAACCCTACTGTACCTAATAACCTTGCTCTTATTCACATTTACTTTCAGCTTTCTTCTTTCACACACTTTACCAAACTCAGTCACCAGCTTCTGCAGTTTCTCACTCGAATCAGCCACCAGCGCTGTACCATCAGTGAACAACAACTGACTCACTTCGCAAGCTCTCTCATCCACAACATACTACATACTTGCCCCTCTTTCCAAAACTCTTGCATTCACCTCCCTAACAACCCCATCCATAAACAAATCAAACAACCATGGAGACATCACATAACCCTGCCGCAAACCAACATTCACTGAGAACCAATCACTTTCCTCTTTTCCTACACGTACACATGCCTTACATCCTCGATAAAAACTTTTCACTGCTTCTAACAACTTGCCTCCCACACCATGTATTCTTAATACCTTCCACAAAGCATCTCTATCAACTCTATCATATGCCTTCTCCAGATCCATAAATGCTACATACAAATCCATTTGCTTTTCTAAGTATTTCTCACATTCATTCTTCAAAGCAAACACCTGATCCACACATCCTCTACCACTTCTGAAACCACATTGCTCTTCCCCAATCTGATGCTCTGTACATGCCTTCACCCTCTCAATCAAAACCCTCCCATATAATTTACCATATAATTTTTTTTTTTTTTTTTTTTTTTTTTTTTTTTTTTTCCAAAAGAAGGAACAGAGAATTGGGCCAGGTGAGGGTATTCCCTCAAAGGCCCAGTCTCCTCTGTTCTTAACGCTACCTCGCTAATGCGGGAAATGGCGAATAGTTTGAAAGAAGAAAGATAATTTACCAGGAATACTCAACAAACTTATACCTCTGTAATTTGAGCACTCACTCTTATCCCCTTTGCCTTTGTACAATGGCACTATGCACGCATTCCGCCAATCCTCAGGCACCTCACCATGAGTCATACATACATTAAATAACCTTACCAACCAGTCAACAATACAGTCACCCCCTTTTTTAATAAATTCCACTGCAATACCATCCAAACCTGCTGCCTTGCCGGCTTTCATCTTCCGCAAAGCTTTCACTACCTCTTCTCTGTTTACCAAATCATTTTCCCTAACCCTCTCACTCTGCACACCACCTCGACCAAAACACCCTATATCTGCCACTCTATCATCAAACACATTCAACAAACCTTGACAATACTCACTCCATCTCCTTCTCACATCACCACTACTTGTTATCACCTCCCCATTTGCGCCCTTCACTGAAGTTCCCATTTGCTCCCTTGTCTTACGCACTTTATTTACCTCCTTCCAGAACATCTTTTTATTCTCTCTAAAATTTAATGATACTCTCTCACCCCAACTCTCATTTGCCCTTTTTTTCACCTCTTGCACCTTTCTCTTGACCTCCTGTCTCTTTCTTTTATACATCTCCCACTCAATTGCATTTTTTCCCTGCAAAAATCGTCCAAATGCCTCTCTCTTCTCTTTCACTAATACTCTTACTTCTTCATCCCACCACTCACTACCCTTTCTAATCAACCCACCTCCCACTCTTCTCATGCCACAAGCATCTTTTGCGCAATCCATCACTGATTCCCTAAATACATCCCATTCCTCCCCCACTCCCCTTACTTCCATTGTTCTCACCTTTTTCCATTCTGTACTCAGTCTCTCCTGGTACTTCCTCACACAGGTCTCCTTCCCAAGCTCACTTACTCTCACCACCCTCTTCACTCCAACATTCACTCTTCTTTTCTGAAAACCCATACAAATCTTCACCTTAGCCTCCACAAGATAATGATCAGACATCCCTCCAGTTGCACCTCTCAGCACATTAACATCCAAAAGTCTCTCTTTCGCACGCCTGTCAATTAACACGTAGTCCAATAACGCTCTCTGGCTATCTCTCCTACTTACATAAGTATACTTATGTATATCTCGTTTTTTAAACCAGGTATTCCCAATCATCAGTCCTTTTTCAGCACATAAATCTACAAGCTCTTCACCATTTCCATTTACAACACTGAACACCCCATGTATACCAATTATTCCCTCAACTGCCACATTACTCACCTTTGCATTCAAATCACCCATCACTATAACCCGGTCTCGTGCATCAAAACCACTAACACACTCATTCAGCTGCTCCCAAAACACTTGCCTCTCATGATCTTTCTTCTCATGCCCAGGTGCATATGCACCAATAATCACCCACCTCTCTCCATCAACTTTCAGTTTTACCCATATTAATCGAGAATTTACTTTCTTACATTCTATCACATCCTCCCACAACTCCTGTTTCAGGAGTATTGCTACTCCTTCCCTTGCTCTTGTCCTCTCACTAACCCCTGACTTTACTACCCAGACATTCCCAAACCACTCTTCCCCTTTACCCTTGAGCTTCGTTTCACTCAGAGCCAAAACATCCAGGTTCCTTTCCTCAAACATACTACCTATCTCTCCTTTTTTCACATCTTGGTTACATCCACACACATTTAGGCACCCCAGTCTGAGCCTTCGAGGAGGATGAGCACTCCCCGCGTGACTCCTTCTTCTGTTTCCCATTTTAGAAATTAATACAAGGAGGGGAGGATTTCTGGCCCCCCGCTCCCGTCCCCTCTAGTCGCTTTCTACGACACGCGAGGAATACGTGGGAAGTATTCTTTCACCCCTATCCCCAGGGATAATATACATATATACATACATATACACACACACCCATACACACATATACGCACATATACACACACACACACACATACATATATATACATATGAAAAATGCAAGAAACAATTTATATATATATATATATATATATATATATATATATATATATATATATATATATATATATATATATATATATATATATGTATAGGTTCGGGTCAAGTCCTTACACTGTCGGGTCAGCTGGTGGTCTCGGGGCAGGTCCCTACACTGTCGGGTCAGCTGGTAGTCTCGGGGCAGGTCCCTACACTGTCGGGCCAGCTGGTAGTCTCGGGGCAGGTCCCTACACTGTCAGCTCAGCTGGTAGTCTCGGGGCAGGTCCCTACACTGTCGGGCCAGCTGGTAGTCTCGGGGCAGGTCCTTACACTGTCGGGTCAACTGGTTGTCTCGGGGCAGGTCCTTACACTGTCGGGTCAGCTGGTGGTCTCGGGGCAGGTCCCTACACTGTCGTGTCAGCTGGTAGTCTCGGGGCAGGTCCCTACACTGTCGGGTCAGCTGGTGGTCTCGGGGCAGGTCCCTACACTGTCAGCTCAGCTGGTAGTCTCGGGGCAGGTCCTTACACTGTCGGGTCAGCTGGTGGTCTCGGGGCAGGTCCCTACACTGTCAGCTCAGCTGGTAGTCTCGGGGCAGGTCCTTACACTGTCGGGTCAGCTGGTGGTCTTGGGGCAGGTCCCTACACTGTCGTGTCAGCTGGTAGTCTCGGGGCAGGTCCCTACACTGTCGGGTCAGCTGGTAGTCTCGGGGTAGGTCCAATTAGTTGTCGTCAGTGACTGTGCCACTTGAAGATCAGCTAATTCTTGTACAGTGTAAAGATAATGTAAGACAGTTGTCCTGAATATAAGTGTCATCCTGGGGAACTCATCCATCATTTTAGGAAGAAGCTAATGAACCCTACCTGCACTTCCTACCACAAGACATTACTCCGCCACATGCTGCAGTTCGAGAACATAACAACATCTCAACTAGAATTAGTGCAGGCACTTCATGAACAGCTCAAAGCTTTCTGGCAGTTGTTTTAAGTGGTGTGAGACGGTAGTGGATGTAATATGCAGAGGGTGCGAGGTAGACAGAATAAAAGGTTTAATGGATGTGGTTCAACTTTACTTCCACTGTTTGAGTGAGTCCGAGATTAAGGAGGATATCGCATTGTACATGGACGTTGGAGATGATATACAGGTATAAATGTTTCATATATAAAGACACAGGTCACCTTAGATATCAGAATAAAAGGATGTCCCTCAGGATGATATCAGTATTTTAGATGACACTGTCACTGATATGTCATCACAATTGCCGGTGCTCAGGTTACTGTCTACATCTTACCTTACCTTTACACTGTACAAGAATCAGCTGATCTTCAAGTGCCACAGTCACTAACAACAACTGAGCAGACGGTGCACTGGACACTGACCCGACGGTGTAGGAACCAACCCCAGGACCATTAACTGATCCGTAGGTGTAGGGACTTGCTCCTGACCACCAGCTGACCCACCACCTGACTACCAAATGAGCTATGAAATTCCAGGTCCTTTGTGCGGTGGCCAACAAGGGCCGCTTCTCGTGCTACGACGAAGATATTGCTTCCTCTTTGTTGTGTTGACAATTTTGTGGGGAAGAATTGTTTTTCTGGCACATTGGACTAGGTCGGCAGGGTGAGTGAGGCGCTGCGGTTGGTAGACGATTACGAAGGAATATCAAATGTACCTGTGAAAGAACGATGCTTGTGGTGATGTTTGCTCTGGTCCGGAGACTCAAGCTTTGAAAGCTATAGAATGTTTCATGTCTAAGTAGTAAGTAAGATAGTATTTGTCATAGTCATGTAACGACACATGTCCCTCACGTGTATCTATTGCACATGAGGCTGGTAATGATTTTGAAGAATCAAAATATTTCTTTAATGTGTTATTGAAACATTAATCATAGAAAGTATGAAACTGTCTTCTATTTCCTAGCGGGGTTTACTACTTTTCGTCTTCAGTTTGTGAAAAATTATATTTTCAACCTGAAACTTAAGATTAGATTAGTTGATCTGTACATGTTGAAATGTTTCTAGTATGACTGAATGTTTAGTTTTCTGAATGGAAGTTACAGTAAGATTTGATGAATTAAGATTGATGCTACCATGTAGTTCCAGGTTGGACCAGTAATTCTATGTGAGATTTGTACCTCTGAATGAAACTTGTGGCTCTGGATGGTAACCCTAGATATGAATAAGACCTGTAGCTCTGCATGAGATCTGTAACTCTGAGTAAGACTTTTTAATCGATGAAAGTCGATGAAAGACCACCAAGTGCAGGCATATCTACCAAACAGCTCCAAGCCTATACATAGAGATAGCAAGAGACAAAAAGCAATGAATTTTCTCGTAAGTGAAATCCTGTGGCTGCATGTTTACCCGAGAACGGTGTATAACTCTGGTTCATTGTTAATGGCCATGGCTGAGAAAAAGATCCTGAGGATTTCTGTATGATGTAATTATCATCACTACACAGGAGAAAGTTCCCTGGACACAGGCTAGGGTGTCACAAGTCGAAACTTGTACATATGTTGAGACTTACTACTGAAATATGAAGAAATACGATGATTAACATTCACACAAACAGGCACACATCTAATGTAAAGAAACACAGACAGACAAGAACAAACACAAACCGGCACACATTTGATGTAAAGAAACACACACAGACAAAAATAAACAAACAGGACTTCCTAAAAACACGTAAACACATACACAAATACACACTCGAACAGATACCTACAGACAAAGAAATAGACAAAGATATAAAAAGAAAATATTTACACTTGCAAATATTTACATTTGTACAAATAGAAACACCCAAATGTTCAGAAAATCAAAAAGCTACATACAAATATACGTACATACATAAACCTATAAAGTCAAGGAAAATTACATACAGACAAACAGAAGCACTCAGCACACTCATTTACCCAAATACATATAACAATTCGAATACGATAACGTACAAACGAAGACATATGTGCATATGCATACAAACACGCAAACAAACTTATTAACACACATAAACATACATACACATGTAAACAAACATGTGCTTACACACTACACATGTGTGTTCTACAAACAAAATGAACTCACAAACACACACACATATATTTCACTCTGCAGCACTAGCAAAGATGTTACTCTGAGATAGAACATAGTGTTGTAAGTGATATTTGGTTAACAGCAATTTGATGGGTTATGGACAGGCACAGGAATATGACTAAAGTTCTTTACAGGAAGACAAGAAAGCCTGGGGTGTGAGGCAGACCTTGATCTTCATGTCTTAATCTGTTGGGAGCCACAAGAATTCCAGGGATGTGAGCTAGAGCCCGGCCTGAAAAAAAGGCAGGAATGTGAAGCAGGGCCTGGGCTCCACGTCTTAACCTCACGGGAACCACAAGAAAGCCAGGGGTGTGAGCCTCCCACCTCTCTCAGCAGATCAACATCCAAAAGTCTCTCTTTTGCACGCCTATCAGTTAGTACGTAAATCATTGATACCTGTTGAACATCTTTGCTCCTCACTTACGTATAATTGATTACAGAAACTGAGCTTCATGTCTTACCTCACGGGAGTCATATGAAAGCCAGGGGTATGAGGCAGAGCGTGTGGCGTCAAGTCTTGGCCACCTGCCTGCCAGCTGGACACAGACTACTGAGCTGGTGACTGAACCTAATTACTTCTGAAATGTAACACCGAGGTGTGTTTACGCTTGCAATAATTCATGTCTTCTTACCGGGGCAGGAATGTTAACAGGTCCCTTAAACAGAGGAAGTTAAGCAATGACTCAGGTATAATTAATCCTGCCTGAAGGAGTCAAGGTGCTAAATGCAGTTAATTAGTATGTAATCGGTGTTATATACTTTACACTTGATATACATACTTATATTCATGAACGAATTCACATTCAAATCAACACATAATACACATACAGGGATAGCAGTTACCTTATTTTTCATACAAACTGGTTGTTGAAGGAATTTCATGATGCCCATGACCCTAATGGAATCTCATCCTTTGCACCCCACGAGTGTGCAGAAACTATGAACAGGTTACTTGAAGTGTGAAATGTAGCCTGGGGGGAAAAATATGCTTAATAGATCTTCTGGACTTCTATGACACTTTGAGCACTGGTAGAGGCAAATAGAGGTGGGTGGGTGAACTGACTGGTCTTAGACTACCAGAAAATATTCGATAAATGATTTTCAGACATGATTAAATAAGGGGCCTCCTGTCGATCACAAGTGCCTTTCCATGTTGGGTTGCTATAACCTGTAGTATTCATGGGGCCGCTGTTCTTCCCAGTGTACGCAAATGACTGCCACAAGGAGATAGATCTTACCTAATTGTATTAGTAGGTGATGCTATTACTTATAAAAAGAAGGAACTTAATATTGGATAATAACAAAACACACAAGAACAGACAGGTTCAGGATCTGATTATAAGCGAAGATGATGACATTCAAACACAAAATGCAAAGTGATGAAGATGGGACATAATGAAATAAACCAAGGTTCAGACTATCACCCTTAAAGGGATGAATTACAGTGACATACAAAGAACAGATTTGCGGGTTGACGAAAAACCCCGCCCGTCACTAGATTACCAAATGAGTGACATGTTGAGAATGCACATTGTGTAGGCTGTCCTCCACTCCAGAAATAAGGGTCAAATATATGACGAAAAGTAGAGAACACCCATTCTGTAGTGCGCCTTACGAAGTTATTAGGATTTGCTAAACAAAGTCTAACGATGGGCATCAAATGTGAATGTGAAATAAGGACATTGAGTAACAATGGGAGATTGATAGCCATGGACAACAAAAGCTGTAAAAGAAAAAAAGAATAAATGCATAAGCACAATTTCGAAGCTTCTTTATAAACTTAACCATAATGACAGTGAACAGGTCTTCCGATAAGCTAAGTAAGATCAATGAAAGGACATGCTAAGGAAAACAACGAGGTTTTTCATCAGCAAGAGAAAGGTGATTGAAACTGTGAAGAGTAACGAAAAGACTAAAAGTTTAACATTTGTATAAGAATTTAATGAACTTAAACTGATTAAGACGCACGTGTAGAACTCTCTAACTGTACAGTACAGAACTCAACCACCTAGTCACTGAACATTTTAGCAACTCATCAACTTGGTCATTCAAAAAAGACAGACTGTGAAAGGCCGAGGATCTTTTAGACAATATCTTTAAACAAATCATTTACTCAGTAATTTAGCAGCGCAAAAATCAATCACTCATCAACTCAGCCACTCAACATCATCAGCCACTTAACATCATCAGCCACTCTACAACTTAACCTTGCAGCAACTAAGCCACTAAACATAACAAATAAAAGATTCAGTCACTCACCAAGAAAACTTAATATCTCAGCCACTTACTAATGCAACCACGAAAGTACTCAACGTCTTAATTACTCAACAATTCAGTAATTTAACAAATCAGCTGCTCAATTCCTCAACCAGTCAACAACCAGCCAATCAACAACGCAACAGCTTGGCCATTCAACAACCCAGCAACTCAGTAACTCAGTCAATTAGCATCTTACATAATCAACATCAAAAACTCTCGGCAAGTTAAGAGTCTCTCAAAAAATCAAAAAGTGAACAACTGTATCATTCAGTGTCTCAGTCACTCTACAACTCTGCCTCTCACCATGTCAACTACTCAAGAATTCTCTCACTCTAAATCTCAGCCACTTTACAATCAAACAACTCAACAACTCAGGCACTCAAAAATTCAGCACTCGACAAATCTATCACTCAACAATTCAACCGCTCAACAGCTCAGTCTCTTAAAAGCTCAGCCACTCAGTATTGCAGCCGCTCTAGAAATCAACACTCAAAATCTCAGTGTCTAAGCAGGTCAATCATTCAACAACTCTTCTGATAAAGAAATCAACCAGTCAACAATTCAGCCGTTCAAAGAATTTAACCACACAAATGTAGTCACTTTGTAAATTCAGAGCTCAGCCAGTCAACAACTGGACCAGTCAGAACAAAACAAAAGTTTCAAAGCTTTTCCAATACAGCAGATTTTCCTACAGAATTCCACCTTAAGTGTTTGTGAAACATATGTGTCTAATCATGCAGTAGTTAAGGTATTCTTATGGTTGCGGCTCTTTCAGTGCTTTCTAAAGCCTTCCCGACGCCATGACCCTGGTACACGAGATTATGCACGGAGTATTTGAGCTAAAGCGTTAAAATTGCTTGAGTCGCCTCATTTCCTGGAGAGTCCGTCACTTGCTCTGTGTGTACGTAGACGAGATACCATTTTCTTCAACGTTTACTGAATTCATAACTTTATGATGTCATGTTACGAGGAGTCATTCATTCTTTCTATCACCTGTCCCATCGTTCCTTCATGACAATCGTGAGGTCAAAGTATTCAAACGAATTTCGTCCATTTTTGGCGAAGGTTTTGGGTGCCATAAGGGCATGCTGAACGTTGAACGATTCAATTCGATGCAGAGCGGGCGACGGGCGGCTCTTGTTGTGGTCAGAACATACAATATGGTGGTATACGTGTCGGATCAGAGCGGATGTCAAGCAATCACGTTTACATCAGACCTCAATGGCTGGGCCAGCGTCAGGGCCCCAAACTGCCCTCAACTCATGCTGGATACTGGCTGGGGACCTGTATCAAGGCCACCATGAAAAGGGATATGTGTCATGGCCACATCGGCAGGGGAGATGTAACAGGGGTACCCTGACAGGAAATATACATCATCTCTGTCCTAGCAGGAGATATGTATCAGAACCATCCTAGCGTTAGAAAATTTTCAGACCTTAATGGCTGGGCGAGTGTCAAGCCACCATACTGCCCTAAACTTATTCTGGATACTGGCTGAGGACCTGTATCAGGGCCACCTTGGTAGGTGGTCTGTATCAGGGCCACCTTGGTAGGTGGTCTGTATCAGGGCCACTCTGACAGGGGATTTGTATCAGGGCCATCCTAGCACATCAGCCATTCAATAATTCAACAAATCATTTAATCAAGAACTCGACCACTGAACAACTCAGCCACACAAAAATTTGCATAATCAGCAAAATCAGCCTTTCAAAAATTCTTACGGTCAACAGTATTAGCCACTCAGCAACTAAGAAATTTAACAAAATTTGCCACTTAACAACTTATCCAATTAACAAATCAGCCATTCAGGGACTCACCCTGTCAACAGCTCACCCACTGTACCTGCAATTCACACACTTACTAACACCGGTTAACAACTCAGCCACTGAATAACTCAACCGCTCAACAACTAAGCCATTCTACAATTCAGTATATCAGCAATGCAGCCACTCAACATATCAAACAGTCAACAATTCAGTCACTCAGCAACTCAGCAACTCGACTTAAACACCTAACAATTTAGCTAGTCAATAATTTAACCAATCACAATATCAATCACGCATTGACTCAGAATATAAACCACCGCAAAACTCACCCAATAAGCAACTCAACCAATCTGCAGCTCAATTTCCCAAGACTTAAGCTATTCAACGAATCAGCAGCTGAAGAACTATTGCACTCAACAACTCAACCACAATACAGCTCAGACACTAAACAGATAATCACTCAAATTCTCAGTCACTTATCAACTCAAATGCTTAACAACTCAGCCACTGAACACCACAGCCACTCAACTCTCCTAGTGAAAAATTCATGAACTTAGTCACTCAGCAACCCAACACTCAACAATTAAATATCACAACAACACAGTCCCTCAACAACTCATTCATTCAACAACTCATCTACTCAACAATTGAATCATTCTACAATTCAACTACTCAACATCTCAGCCACTCAACAGTTGTGCCATTGAACCAATCAACAACTCAGTCGCTCAATTATTCAACCTCTAAAGAACTTATGCACTTAGAAGCTCATCGCTGAAAAAATTCTGCCACTCAACAACTTAAATACTCAAACATTTTGTAATTTGGTCACCCAACATTTCCGTCATTCAACAATTCAGCTTCTCAACAAATCACCCACTATAAAACTCAGCCACTCAACAACTCAGCACTCAAAGACTGAATAAAGCAACAACTCAGTAACTCAGCAACTCATTCACTCAACCATTCAATAACTTAGCCACTTTACAGTTCAATAATTCAGCAATGAACAACTCAGTAACAAAACCATTCAATAGCATAACCACTAACCAGCTCAATTATTTGATAATTCAACCTCTCATTTACTCAAAATATCAACCAGACGACAACTCAGCCACAAAAACCTCAACTACTAAGCACTTCAGCCACTCAATAGCTTGGCCACTAAAAGCACAATTACTTACATAGGCGCTCAGCAACTCAACCATTCAACTACTTAGCCACACAACATCTCAATTACACAGCAGCTTAGCCTTTGAACAACTGAACCACTCAAAAACTTAGCCGCTTAACAAGTTTTTCCTCTCAACAACTCGGAAATTCAACAATTCAGCCAATCGGTGAGATTAGAATTGTTAAAACGGATTATAACTTACTGGAATTATCAGCTCAATTAACGTTAGATGCTCAGAGGATAGATTTATTGTCAGGATGAACAACTGGATTTACATTTTCGTATAAACTAAATCTTATGTATTATCTGTACATAAATTTTTACTGCCAATAATTGTACCTACCAATGAACGGATGGAGATACCTCAGGTTATATGTATATATGCATATTTTGCGCATATCCTGATTTTCCATTACGTTCGTGATCATGGTCGTTCGTCCTGGGTAATGATTGGACGAACTATAGGAATATTGTGGTTGAGGCTGTACAAAGCTTAAACCTTTTTGTGAAAAGAGGTTATTGATCACGTATTCATATTTGAGTTAAAAAGTCTCTCTCTCTCTCTCTCTCTCTCTCTCTCTCTCTCTCTCTCTCTCTCTCTCTCTCTCTCTCTCTCTCTCTCTCTCTCTCTCTCTCTCTCTCTCTCTCTCTCATTATGTACGAATTAGAATTTTAAAAGCTTTTCCATTACAGCAGATTTTCCAACATTACTCCAGGTTATGTGTTTGTGAGACGTATATTCAACAATCACGCAGTACTTAATTTGGTTATTTGCGTGGCTGTGGCTCTTACAGTATTATCCAGAGCCTCTCCGATGCGATAACCTGAGTAAACGAGCAGATTATTAGTCAGACACTTAATCTGAAGCGTTTGAATTTCTTGTGTCGGTTCGTTCCCAGAACCGTCCATGTTACGTCACTTGTTCTACGCCAGCGCAGACAAGACACCATTTTCCTCTTCACTGTCTATTCAATTTGATCTCTAAATGATATAATGATAAGCAGCTGCTTAAGTGTTCAATTATCATCACTATTACCAGACATTCGTTATTCGATCATACATTCCAACTTTCACTGACGTAAGACTAAAGATATGGACGAATTTCAACCGCTTTGGTGAAAGTTCTAGGTGCCATAAGGGCATGATGAACGTTGAATGACTTTCCATTCGACTCACAATAAGGGATGGGCCGCTGTTGTTGTGGTCAGATGGACGTCAGGCAATCGTATTTACACGAGACCTTCAATATCTGAGTCAGCGTCAGGCCTTTGTCTGCCATGAACTTATGCTGGATACTGACAGGGGACCGTATCAGAGCCACTCTGGCAGGAGACATATATCAGGTCTACCCTAGCAAGGGACTTGTATCTGATCCACCTTTTCAGGATACCTGTATCAGCTCTATCTTAGCAGAGGACCTGTATCAGGGCCACAATGCCAACGTAAGGGACTTGCATACTGTCTATTCTGGTAGACTTGAATCAGGGTCATCCTTGTAGTGGATGTGTATTAGGTTCAACCTGTATCAGATCCACTCTGCCAGGAGACATGTACCAGGTCTATATTGGCATAGGACATACGTAAGGGTCACCACGTCAGGGGTCTTGAGTAAGGAGATCATGGCGTGGAATCTGTGTCAGGGGAACCCTGACAGGGGACCTGCATCAGGTACGTACTGGAAGACAACTTGCATTAGGTCCAACCTCATAGATGACATATATGAGGGCCGCCATGGAAGACCTGTATCAGGGCCACCCTTGGATGGGGATATGTATCGGAAAAAAAAAAAAACCTTGGCAGGAAACAGGTACCAAGAACACTCTGGCAGAGAGCATGCATTGGGTGTTCTGTTGAAAAAAATCTTGTCGTGGGCAAGAAAGTTGAGGAGATGGGGCCCCACGAGAGATGAACGCTCTTCCCATACTGTACTTATATATAATTTGTAGATATACCTACCTACCTGTGAGGAAATACAACAGGCTTGCTCCTTGGAAAAGAGAGAGGGTGAGTATCTACCTATGGGTACCAACGACGAGGAGAGAGAGAGAGAGAGAGAGAGAGAGAGAGAGAGAGAGAGAGAGAGAGAGAGAGAGAGAGAGAGAGAGAGAGAGAGAGAGAGAGAGAGAGAGAGAGAGAGAGAGTTCAATACATAGTGTGTTACCGTCTGTTATTTAGCCAGGTTAGTCCTTCACCAAAGAACACTCTGGCGACTTCAATATTCCGGTGTCACACAAGATAGCATCAGATACCCCTCTTGTTTCAGTGTCAACTGTAACACATTCAAGCAAATTTAGTTAGGTTCCAAGATTATCTTTTGTTCACTGGGTTCTTAAAAAATCTTTCTACTGAGATTCATACAACTTATATACTTATTCTGGGATGTATCTACCGATTATGGTTTTGAGGCTGAATAAACACAACAAAAAAGAAACACTTAAAGCACTTGTGAATGATAGCAACTGACTGTATCCTTGATAGCAATGGAATACAGTATGTATCCGTTGTTGGAAACTGTGTCAGTTATGTCTCTCGTGCCACATGTTGAGTCTTGTTTTTACGAGAAATGGTTAATTAACATCTTCCTTCCAGCGGGCGAGTGTTTATGGTTATGATGGCTTGCTGACAAGGCGTAGATACCATGATATCTGCAAGACCAGGCTCGTAAGACGGTTGAAAACGGTAGAGGGAGATAATCTATAGAAGAAGGAATGTATCATTAGAGCTGGAGATAAAGGAAAGGGTTTGGAGAGGGTGATAGACAAAGAGAGTTATAAATATATAGATAGATTATGAAAAAGAAGAAATATACAGATATGAAAAGATAAAGTCAGAAAACAGAAAAAACAAAGGTAAAAGAGAGAGAGAGAGAGAGAGAGAGAGAGAGAGAGAGAGAGAGAGAGAGAGAGAGAGAGAGAGAGAGAGAGAGAGAGAGAGTAACACTATCATCAAATCCTCGCCATTACCAGCCCACAACAAACCATCGTACTTCGTTCATGACACGATCATTCTACATCCAACTACAGGAAACGACTAGGGTAGTACATCATGTTTCCACTATTGTACAACGTCCAAGAGTCGTATATCGTGACGCGACCATTCTACAAGTTACCAGAGAACGATAATGCACAGGGTCGTCACCAAGATACGACAACTTTAGAATGTAACAGATAACAGCAATATAAGGGGATTAAAACTTTCAGCCACCTTACCTAGATTCCAGACCGTCACGATAATCTCCCAACACTCTGGGTCTGTTTTCATATTCAATCCTTAACGCTTTAACTACATAATCTCGACCATGATTGTTTCATTTGATCACACCCTTGTAAATATGGCTGCTAATCACACCTTTCTAAACACCAGTATCGGCACTAAAATGTTGCTGACTGGACAGACTTAAAGGAATTCTTTTTAACTTTCTTAGGGAACATTGTTGCCTTTCCTCTAGGTGATGCTTCTGTCTCTGGTTAATGTATACCACAGGTTATTGTGGCAATGAAGGCATTCAACACCTCTTCTTGTGCAACTATTTCTTCTTCCACTCCAATGGTTCAAGCGTTCCTGTTCTGAGACCATTCAGGCAAAAGTTTGCGCTCACTCTTCATCTCCACCCGAGATCCTTACAGATACGTTATCCAAGGTACGAAATGTTCCCTTATCTAAGAAAAGATTTGTTACATTTGTCTAAAGGCAGTATATATTTTCCTCTTTGTCATAATGCTTAGTATATTCCCCTCCTTGCCCTACTCCATAATGAATTTCGTTCTTTTCCTGAACATGTAATTCATTTTTCATCTTATCTTAACGTAGAATACATTGATACATCTTTCTGACCTTAAAATACGAGTATTTCCAACCACGCCTGTCTTATTACATTTCCTTTTCTTTTTCCGTGCCCACAACAACTCGCTTTGTTTCTTTTTCTCTCCTCGAACTTCACCCTGAATGACTGACACTCCCACCATCTTCTAACTCACCTCCTTCTAGCCATATGCTCGTCCCTATAATGCTTTAGTGCAGTCCAGAACCATATTTTCCTCTAAATACGAATAATTCCTGAGAACCAGATGCCATTCCCGCTCTTGCTGGATCATCTGCTCTGCATTTTAGTAGAAATCTGAATCTTTCATTCGTTCTGGATACATGCAATGATACAGTCTATCCCAAATAAATGTGACCGTTCTAAACCTTCCAGTTATCTTATTGCTCTAACTTTTCTTATTTCTAAACTCTGTAAATTTCTCCTCATATCCCATCTCTTAGATTATCTTACATCCCTAAGTCTTCACCTTGCTCAAAGTATGGATTTTGTAAGGCAATATTTACTAGTGATCCTTTTTCTGCCTTACTAAAGTCTGGTTATCCTCTCCGAGTGACTTTGGGGAGTCTTAGATCATATATTATAGCCTTTGACATCTTTGATTTCAACACTCAGAATGGTAAACATTCTTTGTAACACCGTTATATCTTATTCATCTTGCAAATCCCACATTACACTATGGCTAAGTCTGCCTCAGATGAAATGGGGAGTCCTATTCAGACGCTGAAACTTCTTTTTCTTGACAGTTGTTACGATTGTACAGAAGACCAATTTGTTCTCTTATGTGGTACTACTGACACGAGGACCTTGTGGATTCTGATGTAAACATTAGCCGAGTCGCTGAATTTCCCGACGAAACAAAAAAAACAGGTGGAAAAGTAAGTTGGTAAACCGAGAAGTGGTGTATGAGGATATTAAGAGACTACAGTCGAGAGTTGACAAAATGTGTTGATAGATCCAAAGTTTTATAGTGGAGATTTATGTATCAGGGAGATTAGGTTGACAACGACGAGAAAACAGAAAAATCAGATTAAGATAGGGATTTCCGTGTAATTATTTTCATAGTTCTAAAGCCAAGAGAAGAATGTAAAAATGTATGAAATAAAGTCAATATTAGATTTAACTTGAGGTGTCAGAGTGAAGTTAAGATCTTAGAGGTAATATCTGTGCTGTGTAGTATTAACCAGACTTCATTCTGATCATACAGCCAAATTCTTCTCACAGTGATGCGGAATGGATATACATAGATTCTTTTGAAAACATAGTAAGAAGGATGACGAAATAAACTGTAGGAATCAAACACCTTTCAGATATAGATAGACTAAGAAGACTAGCCTTGCATCGCCTCGATATCCACATAGCAAATGTGGATAGATAAGGAGAAATAAGTTCGAAATTGGAAATTTGTAACGAAGACGATGATAAGCAATTCAAATTGTGGCTATTTAGATTCAGTAACTAAACACAAATTGAGTATGAGAAGAATAGGACAAGTTAGCAAGTAAAGTAACAAGCGCTAAGTCTATGGGAAATTCCAAAAGGGTTTGACAGATCCTTTAATAATGCTTGAGTCTCACGACTGAATGCCTCGCATCGGCCAGAAGGCCGTCTGCAGTTTCCTGCTCTTATGTTCTTATGAATAAACGCATCATGTTCTCAGGTCCTCAGTCGGACAATTCAAAAGCGCATGTTGGACGCAAGAGTTAAGCAGGATATTCCATTGACCCTTAAGAGACACGTGGCATGTAATAGGCTTAAAACCTCTGGATTAGTTTGCATTTTTTCTCTTCATTTGCAACGCACATTTTACTGAATAGATTATGTATTTATATCAGTCTTTCGGTGAAAACAACTATCCACAAAAACTATGATATTCGCTCTCCCCTTCCCCTCAATAACAAACTCAAACTCACACTCCCCTTCCTCTCATTCACACACTCACACTCTCCCTTCCCCTCGGAATGAGCAACACAGCTGACTGCCTACGTCCCAGGAGGACACTACAAATGGTATCTTTACCAGAGGGAGAGCGAGGGAGGTGGTATTTGAATTTGTGAGTGTGATATGCGAATTTAAGCGCTGCGAGACTAGAACGCAACAACGACAGCAGTCAACACCACCAACACCAACCTGCAACATGGATAACTAAAACAGGTGCAGAAAATGGCAAAGATCATCCTCGAGCCGTCCTCATCACACTGGTCCGCCCAATTCTTCAGCCATCACTTGAACCCGATCCATCATATCAGGAAGAAGCTATTGGACCCAACGGTTCACTCCCTGCTAACAGATATTCCTTGTCCTCAAGTTACAGTTCGACACCATAACCACATCACCCACTAGATTTCATGTAGGCCCTTCAAGAGCAACCTCGTTTCAACCATCTCCGGGACAGCAAGAGTGGAAAAGGTTACTAGGAGTTTCGAGCTAGCTGAGGGTGCGGATGGTGGGGGTTGTAAGAAGCAGAAAGCAAGAAGGTCGAAGGTGGGCGAGGTGGACAAGGAAAAGTCTAAGGGATGTGGTTCAACTTTACTTCCACTACTTGCTTGCGTCCGAGATTATGGAGGATATCGCATGCTACATGGGTGTTGGAGATGGAAATATTGTGTCTATGTAGACCCGGGTCTCTCACACATCTGGAGAAATGATGTCCTCAGGATGACATGAATATTCCTGAAGACACTGTCACTAATATGTTATCACAGTTGCTTTTGTGTAGGTTACTGTTTACATCTTACATTATCTTTACACTGGACATGAATCAGCGGTGAAGGGACCTGTCTCCTGACCATCAGTTGTTTCGACAGTGTAGAGACCTATCCCCCTGACCACCACCTGCCCCTACAGTGTAGAGACCTGTACCTTGACCACCAGCTAACCTGAAGGTGTTGGGACCTAAACTCTGATCACCAGCTGACCCTATGGTGTAAGGACCTGCCCCCTGACCACCAGCTGACCCTATGATGTAGAGACCTGCCTCCTGACCATCACTTAACCCAATGGTGTAGGGACCCTTCCCTTAGCCACTAGCTGACCCGCTATCTGATTACCAAATGAACCATGAAATTCCAGGTCCTTCGTGCGGTGGCCGACAAGGGCCGCTTCTCGTGCTGCGACGAAGATACTGCTCCCTTTTTGCTGTGTTGACAATTTTGTGGAGTAAAATTGCTTTCCTGGCACATTGGACTAGGTCGGCAGGGTAAGTGAGGTGCTGCGGTTGATAGACGATTACGAAGGAATGTTAAATGTACCTGTGAGAGGGCGAGTCATGTGGCAACGTTTGTTCTGGTTTTGGAACTGAAGTTTTAAAAGCTATAAAATGTCTAATGTTTAAGTAGTAAGTAAGATAGAAGTTGCCATAGATATGCAAAGGCACATGTTCCTCACATGCATCTATTACACCTAAGGCCGTAGTGATTTTGAAGAATCGGAATATTCCTTTAATGTGTAACTGAAACATTAATCGGAGAACATATCAAATTGTCGAGAGTAAAACTCTCATTCTGCAATAGGAATTACAGCTTTAGCTTTTCAGTCTGTGGGAAATCATATCATTATAACATACAGCCTAACATTAGTTGAGTTGATCTGTATATGTTTTATATTTCTGTTTTGATTGTATGATCAATTTTCTGAATGAAAGGTACAGTGAAATTTGATGAATTTAGAATTATGGGACCCTGTAGCTCTGGGTGGGACTTGCATTCTATGTGGGATTTGTAGCTCAGGATGAAACTTGTATCTCTGGATGTGACTTGTAGCTCTGGATATGAACTTTTGATCAAATTCTAAATGATGATGCCCAGCCGATGAAAGACCATCTATTTCAGGTTCATCTACCAAACAGCTTTAAGCCTATTAGTAGAGATGCCAAGACACAAAAGGCAATATACTTCCCAATAACTGAAATACCTTGTGTGTATGTTTGCCAGAGACCTGTGTATAACTCTGGTTCATTGTTACTGGACAATATAAAGTAGCTGGGGATTTATGGATGATGGAAATATTTTTAGCATACAGAGGAATGTTTCCTGGACAAGAGCTACGGTGTTAGAACTCGGAACTTGCGCGTATATGAAACTTGCTGTAGAAAACTAAAGAAATACGACCATTATTATGCACATAAACATGCAAAAACTCATGCAAACAAACTATTACACTATTACTATTACTTGAGTCTAGAGTTGAAGGTCTCTACTTTTTTACTAATGGGGCTGGACGTTGACCTTTCGTATGTTCCATTATCATTTGAAAAACCCTAAAGGTTACATCTATAGTGTATATATATATATATATATATATATATATATATATATATATATATATATATACGAATAAAGTGTATATGAACGCGCACCTTCATAGAACATACAAAGCTCCAACAGCCAGGATCGAACCTGGGACCCCTTGTGCAAGAGGCAGGCATGCTAACCGCTAGGCTAAGGGACTGTATAATAGGAAACAACTATTCGAAATACTAAGTACTCGAATACCCTTCGTCTCACTATGGTGAGCAACGGGGTCTATCGGTTGTTTCCGAACAGAACACATAGCCAGCTGAGAGCGTTTTACCGAACCTGACTGTACAACGCGGAGTTATATGAATACGAATAAAGTGTATATGAACGCGCACCTTCATAGAACATACAAAGCTCCATCAGCCAGGATCGAACCTGGGGCCCCTTGTGCAAGAGGCAGGCATGCTAACCGCTAGGCTAAGGGACTGTATAATAGGAAACAACTAAAATACTAAGTACTCGAATACCCTTCGTCTCACTATGGTGAGCAACGAGGTCTATCGGTTGTTTCCGATAGATCTCGATAGCTTTGTATGTTCTATGAAGGTGCGCTTTCATATACACTTTATTCGTATTCATATAACTCCGCGTTGTACAGTCAGGTTCGGTAAAACGCTCTAAGCTGGCTATGTGTTCTGTTCGGAAACAACCGATAGACCCCGTTGCTCACCATAGTGAGACGAAGGGTATTCGAGTACTTAGTATTTCGAATAGTTGTTTCCTATTATACAGTCCCTTAGCCTAGCGGTTAGCATGCCTGCCTCTTGCACAAGGGGTCCCAGGTTCGATCCTGGCTGATGGAGCTTTGTATGTTCTATGAAGGTGCGCGTTCATATACACTTTATTCGTATTCATATAACTCCGCGTTGTACAGTCAGGTTCGGTAAAACGCTCTCAGCTGGCTATGTGTTCTGTTCGGAAACAACCGATAGACCCCGTTGCTCACCATAGTGAGACGAAGGGTATTCGAGTACTTAGTATTTCGAATAGTTGTTTACTATCATACAGTCCCTTAGCCTAGCGGTTAGCATGCCTGCCTCTTGCACAAGGGGTTCCAGGCTCGATCCTGGCTGATGGAGCTTTGTATGTTATATATATATATATATATATATATATATATATATATATATATATATATATATATATATATATATATATATATATATGTATATATATATATATATATATATATATATATATATATATATATATATATATATTTTTTTTTTTTTTTCATACTATTCGCCATTTCCCGCGATAGCGAGGTAGCGTTAAGAACAGAGGACTGGGCCTTTGAGGGAATATTCTCACCTGGCCCCCTTCTCTGTTCCATCTTTTGGAAAAAAAAAAAAAAACGAGAGGGAGGATTTCCAGCCCCCCGCTCCCTTCCCTTTTAGTCGCCTTCTACGACACGCAGGGAATACGTGGGAAGTATTCTTTCTCCCCTATCCCCAGAGATATATATATATATATATATATATATATATATATATATATATATATATATATATATATATATATATATATATATATATATATATATATATATATATATATATATATATATATATATATATATATAAATATATATATATATATATATATATATATATATATATATATATATATATATATATATATATATATATATATATATATATATATATATATATATATATATATATATATATGGCAGCGGATGGAACCATGGAAGCGAAAGTAAATCATATGGTGGGGAAGGGGGCGAAAATCCTGAGAGCCTTGAAGAATGTGTGGAAGTCGAGAACATTATCTCGGAAAGCAAAAATGACGATGTTTGAAGGAATAGTGGTTCCAACAATGTTGTATGGTTGCGAGGCGTGGGCTATGGATAAAGTTGTGCGCAGGAGGGTGGATGTGCTGGAAACGAGATGTTTGAGGACAATATGTGGTGTGAGGTGGTTTGATCGAGTAAGTAATGTAAGGGTAAGAGAAATGTGTGGTAATAAGAAAAGCGTGGTTTAGAGAGCAGAAGAGGGTGTTTTGAAATGGTTTGGGCACATGGAGAGAATGAGTGAGGAAAGATTGACCAAGAGGATGTATGTGTCGGAGGTGGAGGGAACGAGGAGAAGTGGGAGACCAAATTGGAGGTGGAAAGATGTAGTGAAAAAGATTTTATGTGATCGGGGCCTGAACATGCAGGAGGTTGAAAGGAGGGCAAGGAATAGAGTGAATTGGATCGATATGGTATACCGGGGTTGACGTGCTGTCAGTGGATTGAATCAGGGCATGTGAAGCGTCTGGGGTAAACAATGGAAAGCCGTGTAGGTATGTATATTTGCGTGTGTGGACGTATGTATATACATGTCTATGGGGGTGGGTTGGGCCTTTTCTTTCGTCTGTTTCCTTGCGCTACCTCGCAAATGCGGGAGACAGCGACAAAGCAAAAAAAAAAAAAAAAGAAATATATATATATATATATATATATATATATATATATATATATATATATATATATATATATATATATATATATATATATATATATATATATATATATATATATATATATATATATATATATATATATATATATATATATATATATATATATATATATATATATATATATATATATATATATATATATATATATATATATATATATTATCCCTGGTGATAGGGGAGAAAGAATACTTCCCACGTATTCCCTGCATGTCGTAGAAGGCGACTAAAAGGGGAGGGAGCGGGGGGCTGGAAATCCTCCCCTCTCGTTTTTTTTTTTTTATTTTCCAAAAGAAGGAACAGAGAATTGGGCCAGTTGAGGGTATTCCCTCAAAGGCCCACTCCTCTGTTCTTAACGCTACCTCGCTAATGCGGGAAATGGCGAATAGTTTGAAAGAAAATATATATATATATATATATATATATATATATATATATATATATATATATATATATATATATATATATATATGTATATGTTTTTTTTTTTTTTTTTTTTATACTTTGTCGCTGTCTCCCGCGTTTGCGAGGTAGCGCAAGGAAACAGACGAAAGAAATGGCCCAACCCCCCCCCCCCCATACACATGTATATACATACGTCCACACACGCAAATATATATACCTACACAGCTTTCCATGGTTTACCCCAGACGCTTCACATGCCTTGATTCAATCCACTGACAGCACGTCAACCCCTGTATACCACATCGCTCCAATTCACTCTATTCCTTGCCCTCCTTTCACCCTCCTGCATGTTCAGGCCCCGATCACACAAAATCTTTTTCACTCCATCTTTCCACCTCCAATTTGGTCTCCCTCTTCTCCTTGTTCCCTCCACCTCCGACACATATATCCTCTTGGTCAATCTTTCCTCACTCATTCTCTCCATGTGCCCAAACCATTTCAAAACACCCTCTTCTGCTCTCTCAACCACGCTCTTTTTATTTCCACACATCTCTCTTACCTTTACGTTACTTACTCGATCAAACCACCTCACACCACACATTGTCCTCAAACATCTCATTTCCAGCACATCCATCCTCCTGCGCACAACTCTATCCATAGCCCACGCCTCGCAACCATACAACATTGTTGGAACCACTATTCCTTCAAACATACCCATTTTTGCTTTCCGAGATAATGTTCTCGACTTCCACACATTTTTCAAGGCTCCCAAAATTTTCGCCCCCTCCCCCACCCTATGATCCACTTCCGCTTCCATGGTTCCATCCGCTGACAGATCCACTCCCAGATATCTAAAACACTTCACTTCCTCCAGTTTTTCTCCATTCAAACTCACCTCCCAATTGACTTGACCCTCAACCCTACTGTACCTAATAACCTTGCTCTTATTCACATTTACTCTTAACTTTCTTCTTCCACACACTTTACCAAACTCAGTCACCAGCTTCTGCAGTTTCTCACATGAATCAGCCACCAGCGCTGTATCATCAGCGAACAACAACTGACTCACTTCCCAAGCTCTCTCATCCCCAACAGACTTCATACTTGCCCCTCTTTCCAAAACTCTTGCATTTACCTCCCTAACAACCCCATCCATAAACAAATTAAACAACCATGGAGACATCACACACCCCTGCCGCAAACCTACATTCACTGAGAACCAATCACTTTCCTCTCTTCCTACACGTACACATGCCTTACATCCTCGATAAAAACTTTTCACTGCTTCTAACAACTTGCCTCCCACACCATATATTCTTAATACCTTCCACAGAGCATCTCTATCAACTCTATCATATGCCTTCTCCAGATCCATAAATGCTACATACAAATCCATTTGCTTTTCTAAGTATTTCTCACATACATTCTTCAAAGCAAACACCTGATCCACACATCCTCTACCACTTCTGAAACCGCACTGCTCTTCCCCAATCTGATGCTCTGTACATGCCTTCACCCTCTCAATCAATACCCTCCCATATAATTTACCAGGAATACTCAACAAACTTATACCTCTGTAATTTGAGCACTCACTCTTATCCCCTTTGCCTTTGTACAATGGCACTATGCACGCATTCCGCCAATCCTCAGGCACCTCACCATGAGTCATACATACATTAAATAACCTTACCAACCAGTCAACAATACAGTCACCCCCTTTTTTAATAAATTCCACTGCAATACCATCCAAACCTGCTGCCTTGCCGGCTTTCATCTTCCGCAAAGCTTTTACTACCTCTTCTCTGTTTACCAAATCATTTTCCCTAACCCTCTCACTTTGCACACCACCTCGACCAAAACACCCTATATCTGCCACTCTGTCATCAGACACATTCAACAAACCTTCAAAATACTCATTCCATCTCCTTCTCACATCACCACTACTTGTTATCACCTCCCCATTTACGCCCTTCACTGAAGTTCCCATTTGTTCCCTTGTCTTACGCACCCTATTTACCTCCTTCCAGAACATCTTTTTATTCTCCCTAAAATTTAATGATACTCTCTCACCCCAACTCTCATTTGCCCTTTTTTTCACCTCTTGCACCTTTCTCTTGACCTCCTGTCTCTTTCTTTTATACTTCTCCCACTCAATTGCATTTTTTCCCTGCAAAAATCGTCCAAATGCCTCTCTCTTCTCTTTCACTAATACTCTTACTTCTTCATCCCACCACTCACTACCCTTTCTAAACAGCCCACCTCCCACTCTTCTCATGCCAAAAGCATCTTTTGCGCAATCCATCACTGATTCCCTAAATACATCCCATTCCTCCCCCACTCCCCTTACTTCCATTGTTCTCACCTTTTTCCATTCTGTACACAGTCTCTCCTGGTACTTCCCCACACAGGTCTCCTTCCCAAGCTCACTTACTCTCACCACCTTCTTCACCCCAACATTCACTCCTCTTTTCTGAAAACCCATACTAATCTTCACCTTAGCCTCCACAAGATAATGATCAGACATCCCTCCAGTTGCACCTCTCAGCACATTAACATCCAAAAGACTCTCTTTCGCACGCCTGTCAATTAACACGTAATCCAATAACGCTCTCTGGCCATCTCTCCTACTTACATAAGTATACTTATGTATATCTCGCTTATCAAACCAGGTATTCCCAATCATCAGTCCTTTTTCAGCACATAAATCTACAAGCTCTTCACCATTTCCATTTACATTTATATTTCCATTTATTATACTTTGTCGCTGTCTCCCGCGTTTGCGAGGTAGCGCAAGGAAACAGACGAAAGAAATGGCCCAACCCCCCCCCCCCCCCCATACACATGAATATACACACGTCCACACACGCAAATATACATACCTACACAGCTTTCCATGGTTTACCCCAGACGCTTCACATGCCTTGCTTCAATCCACTGACAGCACGTCAACCCCGGTATACCACATCGCTCCAATTCACTCTATTCCTTGACCTCCTTCCACACTCCTGCATGTTCAAGCCCCGATCACACAAAATCTTTTTCACTCCATCTTTCCACCTCCAATTTGGTCTCCCTCTTCTCCTCTTTCCCTCCACCTCCGGCACATATATCCTCTTGGTCAATCTTTCCTCACTCATTCTCTCCATGTGCCCAAACCACTTCAAAACACCCTCTTCTGCTCTCTCAACCACGCTCTTTTTATTTCCACACATCTCTCTTACCATTACGTTACTCACTCGATCAAACCACCTCACACCACATATTGTCCTCAAACATCTCATTTCCAGCACATCCATCCTCCTGCGCACAACTCTATCCATAGCCCACGCCTCGCAACCATACAACATTGTTGGAACCACTATTCCTTCAAACATACCCATTTTTGCTTTCCGAGATAATGTTCTCGACTTCCACACATTCTTCAAGGCCCACAGAATTTTCGCCCCCTCCCCCACCCTATGATCCATTTCCGCTTCTATGGTTCCATCCGCTGCCAGATCCACTCCCAGATATCTAAAACACTTCACTTCCTCCAGTTTTTCTCCATTCAAACTCACCTCCCAATTGACTTTACCCTCAACCCTACTGTACCTAATAACCTTGCTCTTATTCACATTTACTCTTAACTTTCTTCTTCCACACACTTTACCAAACTCAGTCACCAGCTTCTGCAGTTTCTCATATGAATCAGCCACCAGCGCTGTATCATCAGCGAACAACAACTGACTCACTTCCCAAGCTCTCTCATCCCCAACAGACTTCATACTTGCCCCTCTTTCCAAAACTCTTGCATTTACCTCCCTAACAACCCCATACATAAACAAATTAAACAACCATGGAGACATCACAAATCCCCTGCCGCAAACCTATATTCACTGAGAACCAATCACTTTCCTCTCTTCCTACACGTACACATGCCTTACATCCTCGATAAAAACTTTTCACTGCTTCTAACAACTTTCCTCCCACACCATATATTCTTAATACCTTCCACAGAGCATCTCTATCAACTCTATCATATGCCTTCTCCAGATCCATAAATGCTACATACAAATCCATTTGCTTTTCTAAGTATTTCTCACATACATTCTTCAAAGCAAACACCTTATCCACACATCCTCTACCACTTCTGAAACCACACTGCTCTTCCCCAATCTGATGCTCTGTACATGCCTTCACCCTCTCAATCAATACCCTCCCATATAATTTACCAGGAATACTCAACAAACTTATACCTCTGTAATTTGAGCACTCACTCTTATCCCCTTTGCCTTTGTACAATGGCACTATGCACGCATTCCGCCAATCCTCAGGCACCTCACCATGAGTCATACATACATTAAATAACCTTACCAACCAGTCAACAATACAGTCACCCCCTTTTTTAATAAATTCCACTGCTAATACCATCCAAACCTGCTGCCTTGCCGGCTTTCATCTTCCGCAAAGCTTTCACTACCTCTTCTCTGTTTACCAAATCATTTTCCCTAACCCTCTCACTTTGCACACCACCTCGACCAAAACACCCTATATCTGCCACTCTATCATCAAACACATTCAACAAACCTTCAAAATACTCACTCCATCTCCTTCTCACATCACCACTACTTGTTATCACCTCCCCATTTGCGCCCTTCACTGAAGTTCCCATTTGCTCCCTTGTCTTACGCACTTTATTTACCTCCTTCCAGAACATCTTTTTATTCTCCCTAAAATTTAATGATACTCTCTCACCCCAACTCTCATTTGCCCTTTTTTTCACCTCTTGCACCTTTCTCTTGACCTCCTGTCTCTTTCTTTTATACATCTCCCACTGAATTGCATTTTTTCCCTGCAAAAACCGTCCAAATGCCTCTCTCTTCTCTTTCACTAATACTCTTACTTCTTCATCCCACCACTCACTACCCTTTCTAATCAACCCACCTCCCACTCTTCTCATGCCACAAGCATCTTTTGCGCAATCCATCACTGATTCCCTAAATACATCCCATTCCTCCCCCACTCCCCTTACTTCCATTGCTCTCACCTTTTTCCATTCTGTACTCAGTCTCTCCTGGTACTTCCTCACACAGGTCTCCTTCCCAAGCTCACTTACTCTCACCACCCTCTTCACCCCAACATTCACTCTTCTTTTCCGAAAACCCATACAAATCTTCACCTTAGCCTCCACAAGATAATGATCAGACATCCCTCCAGTTGCACCTCTCAGCACATTAACATCCAAAAGTCTCTCTTTCGCACGCCTGTCAATTAACACGTAATCCAATAACGCTCTCTGGCCATCTCTCCTACTTACATAAGTATACTTATGTATATCGCGCTTTTTAAACCAGGTATTCCCAATCATCAGTCCTTTTTCAGCACATAAATCTACAAGCTCTTCACCATTTCCATTTACAACACTGAACACCCCATGTATACCAATTATTCCCTCAACTGCCACATTACTCACCTTTGCATTCAAATCACCCATCACTATAACCCGGTCTCGTGCATCAAAACCACTAACACACTCATTCAGCTGCTCCCAAAACACTTGCCTCTCATGATCTTTCTTCTCATGCCCGGGTGCATATGCACCAATAATCACCCACCTCTCTCCATCAACTTTCAGTTTTACCCATATTAATCGAGAATTTACTTTCTTACATTCTATCACATACTCCCACAACTCCTGTTTCAGGAGTATTGCTACTCCTTCCCTTGCTCTTGTCCTCTCACTAACCCCTGACTTTACTCCCCAGACATTCCCAAGCCACTCTTCCCCTTTACTCTTGAGCTTCGTTTCACTCAGAGCCAAAACATCCAGGTTCCTTTCCTCAAACATACTACCTATCTCTCCTTTTTTCACATCTTGGTTACATCCACACACATTTAGGCACCCCACTCTGAGCCTTCGAGGAGGATGAGCACTCCCCGCGTGACTCCTTCTTCTGTTTCCCATTTTAGAAAGTTAATACAAGGAGGGGAGGATTTCTGGCCCCCCGCTCCCGTCCCCTCTAGTCGCTTTCTACGACACGCGAGGAATACGTGGAAGTATTCTTTCACCCCTATCCCCAGGGATAATATACATATATATATACACATACACATACACACACATACACATACATACGCACATATACACACACACACACATACATATATATATATACATATGAAAAATGTAAGAAACAATTTAGAAAACTGAAACTTCTAGCTTGAAATGAATGAAAAAATGAATGTCACATAATGGTTTAACCTCTGGCTATGGAAAAAGGAAATGTATAATTTATTTACACAAACGTCAATAGCAGTTCTCATCCATTTAACCACTGTATCAATAAGCTTCAATGTCTAAGCTACATTTTTCTCCAATTTCACTATTTTCTTGTCAAAACACCATGTATGAAAACTATCACTCCAGTAACACAACTATAAACATTTACTTCCCCTTTAAAAAAAAGTTCTGGGGAAGTCTGTCTCGATACACTGCGGGAAACTCTACCACCTGGCGAGGTTTGTGTTGCAATGGTTCCCGATTCACAAACGTAGTAGCATCACTGGTGGGCCAAGGTAGTTCCGTTGGCGAAGAGGCGCTCAAAGCTGATCTGTCCGTGGTTGTTAGTAGACGCATCTCCTTGTGTAATATTGCCTTCGGTGAAGTTGGTCCCGTCCACGTCCCCCGACGCCATATATATACATATATATATATATATATATATATATATATATATATATATATATATATATATATATATATATATATATATATATATATATATAAATGTAAATAAATTATACATTTCCTTTTTACATAGCCAGAGTTGAACCAGTTTGTGACATTCATTTTTCATTTCATTTCAAGCTAGAAGTTTCAGTTTTCTAAATTGTTTCTTACATTTTTCATATGTATATATATGTATGTGTGTGTGTGTGTATATGTGCGTATGTGTGTGTATGTGTGTGTATGTGTATATATATATATATATATATATATATATATATATATATATATATATATATATATATATATATATATATATATGTATATATATTATCCCTGGGGATAGGGGTGAAAGAATACTTCCCACGCATTCCTCGCGTGTCGCAGAAAGCGACTAGAGGGGACGGGAGCGGGGGGCCAGAAATCCTCCCCTCCTTGTACTTTTCTAACTTTCTAAAATGGGAAACAGAAGAAGGAGTCACGCGGGGAGTGCTCATCCTCCTCGAAGGCTCAGATTGGGGTGCCTAAATGTGTGTGGATGTAACCAAGATGTGAAAAAAGGAGAGATAGGTAGTATGTTTGAGGAAAGGAACCTGGATATTTTGGCTCTGAGTGAAACGAAGCTCAAGGGTAAAGGGGAAGAGTGGTTTGGGAAGGTCTTGGGAGTAAAGTCAGGGGTTAGTGAGAAGACAAGAGCAAGGGAAGGAGTAGCAATACTCCTGAAACAGGAGTTGTGGGAGTATGTGATAGAATGTAAGAAAGTAAATTCTCGATTAATATGGGTAAAACTGAAAGTTGATGGAGAGAGATGGGTGATTATTGGTGCATATGCACCTGGGCATGAGAAGAAAGATCATGAGGGGCAAGTGTTTTGGGAGCAGCTGAATGAGTGTGTTAGTGGTTTTGACGCACGAGACCGGGTTATAGTGATGGGTGATTTGAATGCAAAGGTGAGTAATGTGGCAGTTGAGGGAATAATTGGTATACATGGGGTGTTCAGCGTTGTAAATGGAAATGGTGAAGAGCTTGTAGATTTATGTGCTGAAAAAGGACTGATGATTGGGAATACCTGGTTTAAAAAGCGAGATATACATAAGTATACTTATGTAAGTAGGAGAGATGGCCAGGGAGCGTTATTGGACTACGTGTTAATTGACAGGCGTGCGAAAGAGAGACTTTTGGATGTTAATGTGCTGAGAGGTGCGACTGGAGGGATGTCTGATCATTATCTTGTGGAGGCTAAGGTGAAGATTTGTATGGGTTTTCAGAAAAGAAGAGTGAATGAAGAGGGTGGTGAGAGTAAGTGAGCTTGGGAAGGAGACTTGTGTGAGGAAGTACCAGGAGAGACTGAGTACAGAATGGAAAAAAGGGAGAACAATGGAAGTAAGGGGAGTGGGGGAGGAATGGGATGTATTTAGGGGAATCAGTGATGGATTGCGCAAAAGATGCTTGTGGCATGAGAAGAGTGGGAGATGGGTTTATTAGAAAGGGTAGTGAGTGGTGGGATGAAGAAGTAAGAGTATTAGTGAAAGAGAAGAGAGAGGCATTTGGACGATTTTTGCAGGGAAAAAATGCAATTGAGTGAGAGATGTATAAAAGAAAGAGACAGGAGGTCAAGAGAAAGGTGCAAGAGGTGAAAAAAAAGGGCAAATGAGAGTTGGGGTGAGAGAGTATCATTAAATTTTAGGGAGAATAAAAAGATGTTCTGGAAGGAGGTAAATAAAGTGCGTAAGACAAGGGAGCAAATGGGAACTTCAGTGAAGGGCGCAAATGGGGAAGTGATAACAAGTAGTGGTGATGTGAGAAGGAGATGGAGTGAGTATTTTGAAGGTTTGTTGAATGTGTTTGATGACAGAGAGGCAGATATAGGGTGTTTTGGTCGAGGTGGTGTGCAAAGTGAGAGGGTTAGGGAAAATGATTTGGTAAACAGAGAAGAGGTAGTGAAAGCTTTGCGGAAGATGAAAGCCGGCAAGGCAGCAGGTTTGGGTGGTATTACAGTGGAATTTATTAAAAAAGGGGGTGACTGTATTGTTGACTGGTTGGTAAGGTTATTTAATGTATGTATGACTCATGGTAAGGTGCCTGAGGATTGGCGGAATGCATGCATAGTGCCATTGTACAAAGGCAAAGGGGATAAGAGTGAGTGCTCAAATTACAGAGGTATAAGTTTGTTAAGTATTCCTGGTAAATTATATGGGAGGGTATTGATTGAGAGGGTGAAGGCATGTACAGAGCATCAGATTGGGGAAGAGCAGTGTGGTTTCAGAAGTGGTAGAGGATGTGTGGATCAGGTGTGTGCTTTGAAGAATGTATGTGAGAAATACTTAGAAAAGCAAATGGATTTGTATGTAGCATTTATGGATCTGGAGAAGGCATATGATAGAGTTGATAGAGATGCTCTGTGGAAGGCATTAAGAATATATGGTGTGGGAGGCAAGTTGTTAGAAGCAGTGAAAAGTTTTTATCGAGGATGTGAGTCATGCGTACGTGTAGGAAGAGAGGAAAGTGATTGGTTCTCAGTGAACGTAGGTTTGCGGCAGGGATGTGTGATGTCTCCATGGTTGTTTAATTTGTTTATGTATGGGGTTGTTAGGGAGGTGAATGCAAGAGTTTTGGAAAGAGGGGCAAGTATGAAGTCTGTTGGGGATGAGAGAGCTTGGGAAGTGAGTCAGTTGTTGTTCGCTGATGATACAGCGCTGGTGGCTGATTCATGTGAGAAACTGCAGAAGCTGGTGACTGAGTTTGGTAAAGTGTGTGAAAGAAGAAAGTTAAGAGTTAATGTGAATAAGAGCAAGGTTATTAGGTACAGTAGGGTTGAGCGTCAAGTCAATATGGAGGTGAGTTTGAATGGAGAAAAACTGGAGGAAGTGAAGTGTTTTAGATATCTGGGAGTGGATCTGGCAGCGGATGGAACCATGGAAGCGGAAGTGGATCATAGGGTGGGGGAGGGGGCGAAAATTCTGGGAGCCTTGAAGAATGTGTGGAAGTCGAGAACATTATCTCGGAAAGCAAAAATGGGTATGTTTGAAGGAATAGTGGTTCCAACAATGTTGTATGGTTGCGAGGCGTGGGCTATGGATAGAGTTGTGCGCAGGAGGATGGATGTGCTGGAAATGAGATGTTTGAGGACAATGTGTGGTGTGAGGTGGTTTGATCGAGTAAGTAACGTAAGGGTAAGAGAGATGTGTGGAAATAAAAAGAGCGTGGTTGAGAGAGCAGAAGAGGGTGTTTTGAAATGGTTTGGTCACATGGAGAGAATGAGTGAGGAAAGATTGACCAAGAGGATATATGTGTCGGAGGTGGAGGGAACGAGGAGAAGAGGGAGACCAAATTGGAGGTGGAAAGATGGAGTGAAAAAGATTTTGTGTGATAGGGGCCTGAACATGCAGGAGGGTGAAAGGAGGGCAAAGAATAGAGTGAATTGGAGCGATGTGGTATACCGGGGTTGACGTGCTGACAGTGGATTGAATCAAGGCATGTGTATGGGGGTGGGTTGGGCCATTTCTTTCGTCTGTTTCCTTGCGCTACCTCGCAAACGCGGGAGACAGCGACAAAGCAAAAAAAAAAAAAAAATATATATATATATATATATATATATATATATATATACGTGGGAATACGTGGGAAGTATTCTTAATCCCTTATCCCCAGGGATAATATATATATATATATATATATATATATATATATATATATATATATATATATATATATATATATATATATATATATATATATATATATATATATATATATATATATATATATATATATATATATATATATATATTATATATATTTTGTATATGTTGCTAGTTAATCATGTATATATGTATTTACAAACCTAGACCAAATTGCATTAGAATGTAAGATATCCTTTAGTAATTTTGTTTCAAAAAATTCCATTTCAAGATTGCTTAGTACAGGTGAAAGAGGGTATGTAGATGATGTTCTTTGTGTTTGGCCAACAAATGAAAATTTACAAATATTTCTCCCCTTATTTATCAAATCAATACCTTCAATCAAATTTACTGTAGAAAATGAAAATAATGGTATGTTACCATTTCTAGATTGCATGATCTATAGGCAAGGAAACAAGTTTAAGTTTAGCATATACAGAAAACCTACCAATTTATGCTCATATATCCGTTATTACTCATCTCAACATGACAGTGTTAAATTATCATTATTTCAAGCTATGTACCTTAGGGCATTACGTATTTGCAGTCTAGAGTTTATTAATGATGAGTTTGACAAGATATGTTCTATTGGATCTAAGTTTAAGTACCCCAGATCTTTTATTGATAAATCCCTTAAGTTAGCAAAGAAATCTTTTTATAGAGTTGAGGCCAAACCTCCCATTGACATCAAGAATCTTTTAGTTCTACCGTTTATTAATAATTTTACTTTACTTCCTATGTTGCTTGAATCCTTTAATGTAAATGTTGCCTTGAGCAACAATAATACTATAAGGAGTATCTTAACAGGAATTCACCAGAAAATTCCCCTGGATGCATCTATAAAGTGCCTTGTGGAAACTGTGATAAATTTCATGTTGGTCATACTGGTAAGGATCTTTCTGAAGACTTAAGCAACACAGATATAGTATAAGAACGGGACAAGAATCAAATGCCTTGTTTAATCACCTTAAAAACTATGATCATTGTATTGACTGGAGTAATGCCATCTCAGTTATTAATTCTAACTCCATCACCAGGAGAAATATCATTGAATCTTCTATTATCAAAGACACAAAGAATTATAAACTTAATATCGGTGATGGTCTATACAAATCAGAGAACTTTAATGCTGATAAAATTTGTAAATGATAAGTTTATAAACGTTAGTTGTCTGTCTTGGACAATCGCATGTTTACAAAATGTCGTCCTAGCGTCGTCTCTTCGATGTATATCAACTGACTGCTATTTTTCTCTCTTGTGTCTCCCCTGATGATGTAATTTTTATACGAAAGTGCACTTGGGAACTTATCGTGTTTCATTTTCCCCGTGGACTCATAGGAATATCTAGATCAAGCGCAGAATTGTGATCCTTTCCAATTTTCCTCTCTCTCTCTCTCTCTCTCTCTCTCTCTCTCTCTCTCTCTCTCTCTCTCTCTCTCTCTCTCTCTCTCTCTCTCTCTCTCTCTCTCTCTCTCTCTCTCTCTCTCTCTCTATATATATATATATATATATATATATATATATATATACATATTGTCTGCGTAAAACTCACAAATATAGATGTCCCTCCAGACCAATTATCTCTTCTGCTAATTCTTTTGGTTGTAAGTTATCCAAATGGTTAGCAATGTTCAAGGAAAAATCTACTGCATGTTGAAAATAGCTTAGATTTTGTAAACGTGTCTTGAAACATTAATATGCCTGAACATAGATTCGTTAGTTATGATGTGAGTTCCTTATTCACTAAAGTCTCTATTGAAGAATCCATCACATACTTAAGGGGGAAATTACTTTGATCTCATTCTTGCCTCACACCTACCCATGAAATCTTACATTGACTTAATAGAACTCTTTTGTTTACAATAATGTTTTCAAAGATGATGAATGTGATCGTTGTAGATAGAAATTTGGTTTTGCCATTGAAAAAAATCCCCTTAGTCCTATCCAGAGTAACTTATTCATGGCAAAGTTGGTGATGAGTGGTCCTTATGGCCATCTTCCCAAGACTGTGATTTCTTTAATGAATCAAATAACGTTCATCCCACCATCAAATTCAGAGTGAATCGGAAAAAGAAGGCAAATTACTGTTTCGTGATGTGTTCATAACTAAGGGATCTGATACTCTATTCTTCAAGTTCTCGTGGAAGCCTTCTACAAAAATTTCTGTAGTTATGTATATGGTTTTAAGAGCATTACGGATATGTGATTCGATAAGTCTAATGGATTAATGTAGTCATATAATAGCAGTATCTTAAGGCAGTTAAGTTATCCTACGTGGTTTGTGAACAAGGCTTACTGGAATACTGGGAAGACATTTTAAGCATCTCGTAACAAAAGGTTGAAAAAGGATGATATGTATAAGTGTTTGGTGATTCCCTATTCTTTCAACTTAACCAATTTAAGACAGGTACTAAAAACAGTGCTTTTAATGTTGCCGTCCGATACAATAATACTGTCAGTAAAACCTTAATGAAAAGAAGGCCAAGTTGTCAGAAAATTGGGAGCGTTTAATTCGTCAAAGGTAAGGCATGTAAAGATGTATATATTGGCCAGACCGGTAAAAGAGTAACTGAAAGATGCTATTGGCACTGTCAAGCAGTACGCATGGATGACCACAAGAATGCGATCGCTAAACATTTGCATTTAAGCGATCACCATGTAGACCTTAACAGTCCAGTCACATTGTACTCCCTCATCTGATTATGCTGCTCGTAACCTCGCTGAATCTGTCTTAATTACCGTAACTAAGAATCTTAATTTATTACTAGGTAACTTTAAAGCACATCCTATCATCAACCAAATCTTTATGAGAGAACTATCAAGAAAAGATAACATAAAATAATAGTTGAACTCATATCTCGTAGACCAGGCCAACCTACCTTAACTATAAGCCTCCCCCCCCATACACACACACACACACACACACACACACACACACACACACACAAACACTTTCCCTTTAATGGTCAGGCCGGTGTATCATCGAGCATGCATGGCACTAGGAAGACCGAAATTTTTTTCGATGATGTTGGAATTTAAAATCTATGAATTGTTCGTACCTGATGAGGCGGATTGTCTCTGTGAAACATGTAGTGCCGCATGTATAGAAAAATGACATGCTGGATGGAATTATCTGAACTCTACAGAATTGTGATGTCACCTTCGTAACTATCATCACGGACTAGTGTGATCAACATATCATTCAATATATAAACAAGCATGCATTATACACTATATACATTTCCACAAACAAAATGCATTCATAAATACAACAGTACACATACATACACAGAGCCACCCATAAATCTCTCTCTGCAGCACTTGTAAATTACTCTGAGAGACAGAACACAGTGTTGTAAGTGACCTTGGGTTGGCGGCAGACTGATGGTACAAGAATATGACTAGTTCTTTACAGGAAGACAAGAAAGCCAGGGATGTGAGGCAGAGCCTAAGGTTTCATACTGGAGCCTCTAGATAGCTAGCTGTGTAAGGCAGGAAATGGGCCTCTTATCTAAATATCATTGGAGCCTCAAGAAAGCCAGGGGTGTAGGGAAGACCCTAGGTTACTTATCTTAACCTCATAGGAACCTGAAGGAAGCCAGAGATGTGAGGCAGAGCCTGCGCTCCATATCTTAACCTCACGGGAGCGACAAGGAAGTCAGGGTGTGAGCTTCCCACCAGCTGCCCCTCTCAGCAGATTAACATCCAAAAGTCTCTCTTTTGCCCGCCTATCAATTAGTACATAATCCAATAATACCCGCCGACCATCTCTCTCACATACATAAACTTCTGTACAGAACCTGGGCTTCATGTCTTAACCTCAGGCAACCACAAGAAAGCCAGGGGTGTGAGGCCAAGCGCGGCGCTTCCTTCACCGAACTACCTGCCTGCTAGCTGGACACAGACTGCTGAGCTCCTGACTGAAGCCAATTACTTATGGAATGTAACACCGAGGTGTTGTTACGCTTGTAATAATTTACGTCTTCTTTCCAGGGCTGGAATGCTAACAGGTCCCTTAAACGGAGGAAATTAAGCAATGACTCAGGTAGAATTCAGCTTTCCGCACGCAGTCAACATGCTAAGTATAGTTAATTATTATGTACTCGGTGTCAAATACTCTACACTTGATATAGATACATACATACATATATGCTCTATACTCATATGTGCAAACACATACAAAATCGCGTATAATACGCATACAGGAAGAGCAATAACCTTATACTTTATACAACCTGGTTGTTGAAGGATTTTCATAATGCTCATGACCCTAATGACATCTCATCCTTTGTATTTCATGAGTGTGTAGAAATACTGAGCAGGTCACTTGAGGTGGGAGAGGCAGCCTGGGTTTCGAGGGAGCTCATGCTTGATAGATTTTCTGGACTTCCATGAGATTACGAGCACTGGCAAAGAAAAATACAGGTGAGTGGGTAGACTGACTGATCTAAGATTACCTGAATATATTCGACACTTTCATTCAAAGAAAATTAGCAGAAATATGATTTTTAAACGGTAACCTCCAGAAGACCGATTTCGACGATGAAGGCCTGCACTGTGGCTGAGAGATTGACTTGAGGAGGCAGAAGTGATATTGTGACAGTGATTGTGTCAGCGTCGCGTCGCCTCGCCGCAGTGTATCGAGACAGACTTCCCCAGAACTTTTAAAGGGGAAGTAAATGTTTATAGTTGTGTTAATGGAGTGATAGTTTTCATGCATGGTGTTTTTGACAAGAAAATAGTGAAGTTGGAGAAAAATGTAGCTTAGACATTGAAGCTTATTGATACAGTGGTGAAATTGATGAGAACTGCTATTGACGTTTGTGTGAATAAATTGTACATTTCCTTTTCCATAGCCAGAGGTTGAACCATTATGTGACATTCATTTTTTTCATTCATTTCAAGCTAAAAGTTTGTTTTCTAAATTGTTTCTTACATTTTTCATATGTATATATATGTATGTGTGTGTGTGTGTGTGTGTGTATGTGCGTATGTGTGTGTATGTGTGTGTGTGTGTATATGTATATATATATGTATATTATCCCTGGGGATAGGGGTGAAAGAATACTTCCCACGTATTCCTCGCGTGTCGTAGAAAGCGACTAGAGGGGACGGGAGCGGGGGGCCGGAAATCCTCCCCTCCTTGTATTAACTTTCTAAAATGGGAAACAGAAGAAGGAGTCACGCGGGGAGTGATCATCCTCCTCGAAGGCTCAGAGTGGGGTGCCTAAATGTGTGTGGATGTAACCAAGATGTGAAAAAAGGAGAGATAGGTAGTATGTTTGAGGAAAGGAACCTGGATGTTTTGGCTCTGAGTGAAACGAAGCTCAAGGGTAAAGGGGAAGAGTGGTTTGGAAATGTCTGGGGAGTGAAGTCAGGGGTTAGTGAGAGGACAAGAGCAAGGGAAGGAGTAGCAATACTCCTGAAACAGGAGTTGTGGGAGTATGTGATAGAATGTAAGAAAGTAAATTCTCGATTAATATGGGTAAAATTGAAAGTTGATGGAGAGAGGTGGGTGATTATTGGTGCATATGCACCTGGGCATGAGAAGAAAGATCATGAGAGGCAATTGTTTTGGGAGCAGCTGAATGAGTGTGTTAGCGGTTTTGATGCACGAGACCGGGTTATAGTGATGGGTGATTTGAATGCAAAGGTGAGTAATGTGGCAGTTGAGGGAATAATTGGTATGCATGGGGTGTTCAGTGTTGTAAATGGAAATGGTGAAGAGCTTGTAGATTTATGTGCTGAAAAAGGACTGATGATTGGGAATACCTGGTTTAAAAAGCGAGATATACATAAGTATACTTATGTAAGTAGGAGAGATGGCCAGAGAGCGTTATTGGATTACGTGTTAATTGACAGGCGTGCGAAAGAGAGACTTTTGGATGTTAATGTGCTGAGAGGTGCAACTGGAGGGATGTCTGATCATTATCTTGTGGAGGCTAAGGTGAAGATTAGTATGGGTTTCCAGAAAAGAGGAGTGAATGTTGGGGTGAAGAAGGTGGTGAGAGTAAGTGAGCTTGGGAAGGAGACCTGTGTGGGGAAGTACCAGGAGAGACTGTGTACAGAATGGAAAAAGGTGAGAACAATGGAAGTAAGGGGAGTGGGGGAGGAATGGGATGTATTTAGGGAATCAGTGATGGATTGCGCAAAAGATGCTTGTGGCATGAGAAGAGTGGGAGGTGAGCTGTTTAGAAAGGGTACTGAGTGGTGGGATGAAGAAGTAAGAGTATTAGTGAAAGAGAAGAGAGAGGCATTTGGACGATTTTTGCAGGGAAAAAATGCAATTGAGTGGGAGAAGTATAAAAGAAAGAGACAGGAGGTCAAGAGAAAGGTGCAAGAGGTGAAAAAAAGGGCAAATGAGAGTTGGGGTGAGAGACTATCAGTAAATTTTAGGGAGAATAAAAAGATGTTCTGGAAGGAGGTAAATAGGGTGCGTAAGACAAGGGAGCAAATGGGAACTTCAGTGAAGGGCGTAAATGGGGAGGTGATAACAAGTAGTGGTGATGTGAGAAGGAGATGGAATGAGTATTTTGAAGGTTTGTTGAATGTGTCTGATGACAGAGTGGCAGATATAGGGTGTTTTGGTCGAGGTGGTGTGCAAAGTGAGAGGGTTAGGGAAAATGATTTGGTAAACAGAGAAGAGGTAGTAAAAGCTTTGCGGAAGATGAAAGCCGGCAAGGAAGCAGGTTTGGATGGTATTGCAGTGGAATTTATTAAAAAAGGGGGTGACTGTATTGTTGACTGGTTGGTAAGGTTATTTAATGTATGTATGACTCATGGTGAGGTGCCTGAGGATTGGCGGAATGCGTGCATAGTGCCATTGTACAAAGGCAAAGGGGATAAGAGTGAGTGCTCAAATTACAGAGGTATAAGTTTGTTGAGTATTCCTGGTAAATTATATGGGAGGGTATTGATTGAGAGGGTGAAGGCATGTACAGAGCATCAGATTGGGGAAGAGCAGTGCGGTTTCAGAAGTGGTAGAGGATGTGTGGATCAGGTGTTTGCTTTGAAGAATGTATGTGAGAAATACTTAGAAAAGCAAATGGATTTGTATGTAGCATTTATGGATCTGGAGAAGGCATATGATAGAGTTGATAGAGATGTTCTGTGGAAGGTATTAAGAATATATGGTGTGGGAGGCAAGTTGTTAGAAGCAGTGAAAAGTTTTTATCGAGGATGTAAGGCATGTGTACGTGTAGGAAGAGAGGAAAGTGATTGGTTCTCAGTGAATGTAGGTTTGCGGCAGGGGTGTGTGATGTCTCCATGGTTGTTTAATTTGTTTATGGATGGGGTTGTTAGGGAGGTAAATGCAAGAGTCCTGGAAAGAGGGGCAAGTATGAAGTCTGTTGGGGATGAGAGAGCTTGGGAAGTGAGTCAGTTGTTGTTCGCTGATGATACAGCGCTGGTGGCTGATTCATGTGAGAAACTGCAGAAGCTGGTGACTGAGTTTGGTAAAGTGTGTGGAAGAAGAAAGTTAAGAGTAAATGTGAATAAGAGCAAGGTTATTAGGTACAGTAGGGGTGAGGGTCAAGTCAATTGGGAGGTGAGTTTGAATGGAGAAAAACTGGAGGAAGTGAAGTGTTTTAGATATCTGGGAGTGGATCTGTCAGCGGATGGAACCATGGAAGCGGAAGTGGATCATAGTGTGGGGGAGGGGGCGAAAATTTTGGGAGCCTTGAAAAATGTGTGGAAGTCGAGAACATTATCTCGGAAAGCAAAAATGGGTATGTTTGAAGGAATAGTGGTTCCAACAATGTTGTATGGTTGCGAGGCGTGGGCTATGGATAGAGATGTGCGCAGGAGGATGGATGTGCTGGAAATGAGATGTTTGAGGAAAATGTGTGGTGTGAGGTGGTTTGATCGAGTAAGTAACGTAAGGGTAAGAGAGATGTGTGGAAATAAAAAGAGCGTGGTTGAGAGAGCAGAAGAGGGTGTTTTGAAATGGTTTGGGCACATGGAGAGAATGAGTGAGGAAAGATTGACCAAGAGGATATATGTGTCGGAGGTGGAGGGAACGAGGAGAAGAGGGAGACCAAATTGGAGGTGGAAAGATGGAGTGAAAAAGATTTTGTGTGATCGGGGCCTGAACATGCAGGAGGGTGAAAGGAGGGCAAGGAATAGAGTGAATTGGAGCGATGTGGTATACAGGGGTTGACGTGCTGTCAGTGGATTGAATCAAGGCATGTGAAGCGTCTGGGGTAAACCATGGAAAGCTGTGTAGGTATGTATATTTGCGTGTGTGGACGTGTGTATGTACATGTGTATGGGGGGGGGGGAGTTGGGCCATTTCTTTCGTCTGTTTCCTTGCGCTACCTCGCAAACGCGGGGGACAGCGACAAAGTATTAAAAAAAAAAAAAAAAAAAAAAATGATTTTTAAACATACTTAGATAAGGGGCCTCCTTCTGTAGACTAATGATTAATCAAAGGAGGAATGAAGGACTTATATCACAAGTGATTTTACAAATTTGACCGATGTAACTGGTAGTGCTCATGGGGCCCCTGTAGATCCCAGAGCACGTAAATGACTCGCTAAAGGGAGCTAAATCATTCCGAATTGTATTTGTAGATGATGCTATGATTACGAAAAGATTATAAATCGTTAATACGACGAAAACATACAGAAAACAGACAGGCTTCAGCTCTGGTTATATACATGGATGAAGTTCATATACAAAATACAATGATGAAGATGGGACGTAAAGAAATAAACCAAGGATTCAACTATCATCGTCAAGGGGATGAATTACAAAACCATGTGAGAAACAGAGACTTGTGGGTTAACAATGAGCCCCTACCTTGTTGAGGATGGATTTCAGGTGTGGAATGGTCAGAGTAAACTTGTAAAGGTTGTCCTTAAGTCCCTAGACTTAACAATGTTAGATAGGATGTTCATATCGATATTTATATTATGTATGACCAAAACTAGAGTACGCGTCTCTTATCTAGTTATGCTTCTTACAGAGATATAAGGATTTGCTAAAGAAGTTCCAACGACAGGCATCAAAGACTGAATAAAGAAACAATGAAAGAATGGATAATTAGGACGAGTTTCGAAGTTTTTGAATCTTTCTACTGATATTGACAGTGAACAGGTCTTCGAGGTTTCCAAAGTGAGATCAACGAAAGGACATGGCAAGAATATGAGAAAGAAACTAGAAAAACAGCATGTGGTACTTCATTATTAATAGAAAGGTGATGAACTGTGGATGGTAACAAAGGAAAAGAGTTTAATCATTTGCATAGTATTTTAATAACTTAAACTGATGAATGCTTACGAGTGTAGAACTCCCTCACTGTGCAGTGCAAAAGTTAACCACTGAACATATCACCCTCTAAAAGACTCAGTAGCTCAAAAAGACAGACTACGAAAGACTGAGGAATCCTTCAACTAAATCATGAAAAAAACTCATTCACTCAGAATCTTAACCACTCAACAACTCAACCATTCATCAATTCAACTGTTTCACAAAGCACCCACTCAATATTTCTCTACTCAATAGTTTAACCACTTATCAATTTAGCCACCTACGAACTCAATCAATTAACAACTCAGCTGCTTAACATCATCAGGCACTCAACCTTTGCAACAATTTATCCTCCTAATATATCAACGACTCAAAAATCAAACCTCTCAACAAATCAATAACTCAGACCTCAGCCATTTGATAATGCAACCAAGCAAGAACTCAACGTCTCAACTATTCCACAATTCAGCCAGTCAATACCTCATCCAATCAACAACCTGAGAGGAAACTTGTCGCTGCATTACCGAACAACCGAACGAACTCTCCACTAGCAATAGGTTTAGCGTATTAGATGAAGTACAGGATAATTGTAGCATCATCCTCGTCGGGGACTCTATAATCAGACTTCAGGACCAGGAGTTCTGTGCGAAGGGTAGAAATAGGAAGAACTTGTGTTATGCAGGTTCTAGGATGGAACACGTCCTGGATAAGTTTGAAACAATCCCGAGGTTGTGATTTTTGTCGTTCAGGTTGGGACAAACGATGCAGTCAATGGGAGATGGTAAGAAACAGTAGCAAGGTATAGGGAACTTATCAACTAACTCAAGGAAAGTCGTAGGAAGCTTATAATATCGGAGTTGCTGCCAAGGTATGACATCGATTCCTGTATCCTCAGTAGAATGCCGGGGATAAACAGAAGAATTGAAGCTCTCTGTAGGGAGGAAGATAGTGTGTTTAGTATAGACCTGTGGGACCATTTTAGTTACGATAGATCTCTGTACGCTAAGGATGATTTTCACTTAAATGGAATAGGAAAAGCCCGCCTTGGCAGAGTAATAGATGAAAATATCAGGCCTTTTCTCGATAGAGATAATCTACTCAGGAGAGCAAAACATGGTCTAGCTAACGAATGGACTTGGAGAGTAGGGGAGGGCGAGGGACTAGCTTTAGGGGATAGGTCGATGCGGAGGAAATCTGAGTGTGAACGGGATCTGAGGAACAAGGTAGAAGATGGATGGGACCTTGGCGGTAGGGATCCTCGGCTAATAGCGGTAACCTTAGAGAGAGAGGAAGTAGCAGAAAAAGATCAAGTAGGGTCAGTTGGGGACAACTCAGACAGTTTAAGTAGCGCGTTAACACAACTACAGGTCAACTCTGAAGTAACTTTTAGGAGCAATTTTGGTAGAATCCAGGGCGGGGAGAGTCGGAGTACGGCGGTGAACCAACAGATGGAGATAGTAAAACTTGCATACCGACAGTAGAAAAAGACAAGTTCAGTCTAGAAATCATCTCCAAAGAGAATAAGATTAATATACACATTAATATACACGAATGACTGGAGCATCATTACGAAATGTGATGAAGTTACTGAAAAACCGAACATTTTTGCAATCTCAGAAACGTGAGTAAAGTCTGAGAATAAACACTCAATCGCCGAGTTAGCAGTACCCGGATACAAACTATTACGAATGATCGCTTGTACAGGGTAGGTGGTGGAGTTTTGATCGACGTTGATAACAATCTAAGCGTTATTAAGATAAGCAAAGTAGACACACACTTACGAATCTCTTTATATTGACATTACCGACAAGTTGAAAAGTAAACTACGTCTGTAAAGATCTCCTAAGCAAAATGAAGACGACGATAAGGTTTTATACAATGAAATCAAAACTATAGTAAACAGGAAAGAGGTTATGATAGTAGAAGACTTCAACAGCCTAAACATAAACCGGAACACATTAAGAAGTGACCGAGTGGGAACGAGAGTAACGGAATTAATAGAAAACGTTTTCTGGAACAGTTGATTAAGAAAACAACTTGAGGTAAAAAAAATTCTTGATCTTGTCCTCACGAGCGACACAAACTTAATCAACTCTTGCGAAGTAGGCGACAGTCTGTCAAACAGCGATCACAGTTTGATTAAATTAGAGATAAATTTACGTTATGAAACAAATGACAACAAACTCTTGATCCCAGATTAGAGGCGAGCAAATTTTGAAAACATTTGACATGAAATTTGCAGTACCAATTGTGCGAAGCTTCTTAACATTTACACAGTACAGGATATGTGGAATAATTGTAAAACCACACTACTCGATATTAAAATAAACATATTCCACAAATTACGATAAGTTGAAATATTTCAAAACCACCATGAGTGAATAGGAGAATAGAAGGACTGAGTCCCAAAAAAAGAAAGCATATAAGAAATTCATATTAATAGGAACCGATGAAAATCACCAGGAATTAATCAACATTAAAAGAGAGTGTAAAAAGGTCATAAGACAGTAAACACGAAGAAAAAAAAGAATACCCTTGAAAGTTAAGAAAAATCCTAAGGAATTCTTCAAATATATAAGACAAAGGAAGACAGTAAAAGAAGGAATTGGGCCTTTGTGAAACGAATATGACGCACTAACTACTGACGACAAGGAAATGACTACCATACTATATTATTCTTTTAACTCCGCATTCACGATTGAAGAAACATCTCGAATACCACAACTAATGAGAATGTTTTAAGGATCTAATGAAGAAGAGTTGAAAAATAGAGAGATGAAAAGCTCTGAAGTACTTGAATAACTGGACGAATTGCATCATAATAAATCCAACGGCCTAGATAACTAAGCACCAAGATACATAAAGGAAGCCAGGAGACAACTGATATACTCCATAAGAAAAATATTCAACAAATTTCAGTTGGATGGTGAGGTACCAAATGACTGGAAACTATCAAATGTTACTCCTATATGTAAAAAAAAAAGGAGGCAAAAAGTGTGCCATGAATTAGCGCCCAATTAGCCATACGTCAGTGTCAGGTAAAAGGATGAAAAAAAATGGTACGAGATGATATTGTCACGTTTCTATAACACAAAATTATATCGGACAACCAACACGGTTTCCGCTATAGAGGATCCTGCCTGACGAATTTGCCACAATTTTTTTATTCTATTTATCAAAATTGGGACGAAATATTACCGACTGATGTAGTATATTTAGATTTCCAAAAGGCTTTCGATAAAGTACCTCACAAGAGACTTTTATATAAACTCAAAACACATGGAATCGGTGAAGAACTCTGTACATGGATCAGAGACTGGCTTACCGGAAGAAAGCAGCGTGTACTAGTAAACGGCGAAGCTCAGATTTGCTAGACGTAACGCGTGGTGTGCCACAGGAGTTAGCCCTTGGGCCAATTCTTTTCATAGTATATATCAATGACCTAGAACTCGGTCTCTTATCTGAGATCTCCAAATCTGCAGGCGATGCTAAACTAGGAGGTAGAACTGGAAACAGGCGGGACGGCGAAATGATTCAAAGAGATCTTAACTACCCAGCAGAGTGGTCAGACAGTGGCAAATAAAATTTAAGATAGACGAGTGTAAAGTTATGCACTTTGAGCACAAGAATATACGTTACGATTGCAAACTATTTGAAAGCTCTCTAATTAAAGTAAATAATGAAAAGTTCCTTGGATTTGTCATTGGCAACAATTTGAAATACGCTAAATAGTGTTAAGCAACAAGAAAAAAGGCAACCAAATGTTAGGTTTCATAGCCAGGAACATAGATACAAGACACCAGAAATAATTCTCACTTTTTCTAATTCTCTAATAAGACCACGTCTTGAATATGCAGTCCAGTTTTGGCCCCCAAAATATTAAAAAAGACAAGAAAAAGTTAGAATAAGTACAAAGACGCGCGACAAAATTTATTCCATCCCTTAGAAATCTGGCATGCGAAAAGAGTAGACTTTGCGGCGACTTAATCCAAGTGTTCAAAATTCTGAGCAAGTTCGAAATACAAGAAAAAGGGTTACTAAGTGAAATGGAATAAAACTCAAAGTTCTAAGATGTAATACGGACGTGGGAAAAAGCTTCTTTTTCATATAGGTGTGTTGAGCAGTATAAATACCTTCCAAAGTCGTTAAGACAAATATTTCATAAATTCAGGTAAAATCTGAGAAAGAACGCCAGAAATAAACATATAACCGTCAGCGGTAGCGGAGACGCTAGAAGATTAATGGTTAGTGGGTAGTCGGAAGATGCTTAAAAACTACTAAGCGGAATTATATTTTCTGGTCGTATTTTTTTTTTTTTCAGACAACCCAGTCGTGGGCCAATCAGGTCCCCTGTTGTTTGTCTTTCTCATGCAAACTTATGTAAATTCAGCCATTCAACAACCTCAGCCACTCAACAACTCAGCAACTTGGTCAATTAACTTGTTATATGATCAACACCTCAACCACTCTATATGTCAACAGCTACTGAATAAATCAAAAACTGAACAACTTATTCATTCATCATCTCCGCCACTTTACAACTCAGCCTCTAATCATGTCAACCACTCAAGGATTTACCTACTCTATAACTCAGCCACTTGACAAACACACAACTCAACAACTCAAGCACTCAATAATTGAACTACTCGACATTTCAGTCACTCAACAACTCACCCGTTCACCTGCTCAGTCACTCAAACACTCAACCACCCGACAACGCAGCCCCTCAGTGACTAACCAACTCGGACATTCAACAGATCAGCTACTAAAGATATCAACCAGTCAACAATTCGGTCTCTCAAAAAAGTTCACCATGGACATACACAGTCACTTTTTGAATCTACAACTCGGCAACTCAGCAATAGCATGACAAAAGTTTCAAAGCTTTTCCATTACATCAGATTTTCCAACATAATTCTAGCTTATCTGTTTGTGAAACATATATTATCTAATCATACCATAGTTATGGTATTTTCATGACAGTATTTTTCAGAGCTTATCCTACGTCATAGCCCTGGTATAAAAGATTACGAGCTGGACGTTTATGCTGAAGCGTTTCAGTTTCTTGAGTCGCCTCAATCCCAAGACCGTTCGTCTCACATCATTCATTTTGCGCCTATGTCAACGAGGCAACAGTTTTCTCTTCATTGTTTACTGAATCTGTAATTCCACGCGCTACGCAGTCACTCGTCCTTTCGATCACCTATCCCGACGTCCATTCATGGCATTTGTGAGGCTTAAGAATTTACATGAATATGGGCATAGTGAACATTGAACGACTCTCATTTCGAGTCACAATGAGGGACGGGTGGCTCTTGTTGTGGTCAGAACATACACTACGGGGGTGTACGTGTCGGATGAGAACGGATGTCAAACAATCACTTTTACACCAGACCTCAGTGGTTGGGCCAGTGTCAGTCTCGCGCACTGTCCACAGTTAACAGTTAGCTGGTTACCGGCTGGAGGCCTGTATCAAGGCCACCCTGGTAGGGACATGGAAAAAGGTTACCTTGCCAAGGGATCTATATCAGGACTATCTTTAGAACCTCAGCCACTAAGTAATTTAACAAATCGTCATTAATTCAACAAATCATCCAATTAAGAACTCAACTACTGAACAACTCAGCCACTCAAAAACTCGCATAATCAACAAAATCAGCTACTCAAAAACTCTGACACTTTACGAAGTAGACACACGGCAACTTGTAAATTTAACAACTCAGCCATTCGATGAATTAAGCTCTCAACATATCACCCACTCAAAAACTCGCCCACTTAACAATTCAACCGCTTAACAACTTAGTTACTTAGTTACTTAGCCACAATTTAGTTACTCAACTCGGTTACTCAAACATCCATCAACTTAACCACTCATAAACTTAACCTATCAATATATATATATATATATATATATATATATATATATATATATGTATATATATATATATATATATATATATATATATATATATATATATATATATACATATATATATATATATATATATATATATATATATATATATATATGTATATATATATATATATTTTTTTTCATACTATTCGCCATTTCCCGCGTTAGCGAGGTAGCGTTAAGAACAGAGGACTGGGCCTTTGAGAGAATATCCTCACCTGGCCCCCTTCTCTGTTCCTTCTTTGGGAAAATTAAAAAAAAAAGGAGAGGGGAGGATTTCCAGCCCCCCGCTCCCTCCCCTTTTAGTCGCCTTCTACGACACGCAGGGAATACGTGGGATGTATTTTTTCTCCCCATCCCCAGGGGTAATATATATATTTTTTTCTTTCTTTCAAACTATTCGCCATTTCCCGCATTAGCAAGGTAGCGTTAAGAACAGAGGACTGGGCCACTGAGGGAATATCCTCACCTGGCCCCCTTCTCTGTTCCTTCTCTTGGAAAGTTAAAAAAAAAAAAAAAAAAAGGGGAGGATTTCCAGCCTCCCGCTCCCTCCCCTTTTAGTCGCCTTCTACGACACGCAGGGAATACGTGGGAAGTATTCTTTCTCGCCTATCCCCAGGGATATATATATATATATATATATATATATATATATATATATATATATATATATATATATATATATATATATATAATTCGTTAACTCAATCTTTTAGTATCTAAACCATTGCAAAACTCAACCAATAGCAACTCAACCATTCTGCAATCAGTTACCTAACACTTCATCCATTCAACGACTCAGCCGCTCAAGAACTAGTGTACTCGACAACTCAAAAACGCTACAACTCATGCATTCGACAAGTCATTACTCAAGTACTCTGTCACTTATCAAATCAATACTCTATAACTCAGCCACTCAACGCCAGAGCTGTTCAGAAATCTTCTGACCGAACAATTCACCAATTTAACAACTCTAAATACTCAGCAACTTAACCACTCAACATCCTAACTATCCAACGATGCAGGCACTGAACAACACAACCACGCAAAAACCCAGCCAGTGAACAACTAATCACTCAAGAACTCGTCGTCTAACTAACTCAGACAATCAAAAACCAGCCACTAAAGACTCAACCACTTAACCATTAAAGCTCATCCACTCTACAACTCTATTAATCAATATATCAGTCACTCATGAAGACAGCCACATAGCACATAAGCCGTTGAGCAACGACATAAACAAACTTTAATTCATGCTCTCAACAGCCACTCAACAGTATTGCCACTCAACAAATCAATCAGTCAACAATTCAGTCTTTCACCTACTCAACCTCTAAAAACTCAGCCACTCAACAACACATCGACTAAACAACTCAGCTAATCAGCAACATAACCACTCAACTCTCAGCCATTTAACATTTACGCCACTCAGCAACTCAGCTACTTAACAGTTTAGTGACTCAAACGCTAAACCACTGAATGGCTCAGTCACTCAACAACTCAGCAACTGAACGACTCAACAAATCATCTACTCATCCTACTTAACAAGTTAACAAATTCATAGTTCTTCCTCTTCACAAAACACTCAAAAGCTCAGTCACATGGCAACTCATCTACTCAACAGCTCCACCAAGGAACATCTCAGTCACTCAACAGGTCTGGTGCTTAACAGTTCAGTCAATCAAAAAATTAGTCACACGGCCACGCAATCACTGTATAATGCAGCCACTTAACAACTCATCCACTAATCAACTCAGCCTCTAAACAGCATAAACACTAAAACACTCAATAACTCAGCCAAGATTCACTTAAATGTAAATGTTGATAAGCTAATTCCAAATATTTGGCCTTATCTATTCTCATACTTATTTACTTACATATATCATCCATGAAATGATTATGAATAATGTAAAGATATGACATTTGATATTAGCCTTCAAGAGTTGACTGGGTTATTTGGCTCCTAAAACTTAGGACTTGATTTATTATTAAACAAGGTTACTATCCCAAAAAGTTCTCAGGGTGCTGGTTATTATTGCATCCTTTTTTTATATTGAAAATTTTATCATTTTCTTATTAAACTTGAATTATGATTAACTGGCTCATTTGTTTCTGAAAAAGCATGTAGGATGAACTAGCAGGAAGCTCTTAAGTAGTAAGACTTAGAATATGACTTTGGTCCTTGGTGATCCAGCTGCTCAACAAGTCAAACACTAAAAAACTCAGCCACTCAACAAAGGAATGTCTTATTAGCTCAGTCCCTTAACAGCTCATTCACTCAATAACTCTTCCCCTCAACATTTTGAACCATTCAACTACTCAGCCAATCAACATCTTAGCTACTCAGCTGTTCTGCAACTGAATTAATCAACAACTGAGTCACTCAACTATTCAACCTCTTAACAACTTAACCACTTAATAGCTCATCCACTGAAAAGACAACCACTCAACCACTCAAGATCTTACACTGTCAACAGTTCAGTCGTTCAGCAGTTCATCTATTCAACAAATCCACCAATATAAAACTCAGCCACTCACAACTCAACACTCAACGTCTGAATGACTCAACAACGCAATAATTCAACAACTCATCAAGTTAATTCAATCAACCACTAAACAACTTAACCACATAACGGCTTAATGACTCAGCAATGAACGACTCAGTAACTCAATCAATCAACATCTTAACCGCTAAACAACTCAGCCACTCAGTAACTTGTTCACCCACAATATCAATTATACGACAACTTAGCCACTCAAAATCTCAACAACAATGTACCTTAACCACCCAACAACTGGGCCACAAAACAACGCAATCACATAAAATAATGTTACTCAACAATTCAGTCATTCAACAACTTAGCCTTAGCCACACAACAACTCAATCACACAGCATCTTCGCCATGCAACAACTGGGCCACCCACCAACATGGCCAGTCAACATCTTTGCCACTCATCGACTCAGCCACTCAACAGTTCATCCAAATAGTGGGATTAAAGTTGATAAAATAAATGGAAAATTAATGGAGTTATTAGTTCAGTGAACGTAAAAATGTTCAGAGGACAGATTTGATCCTTGGATGAACAATTGGTTTGATATGTTCGCATAAACTAAACCTTATATACATTATCCTTTTTCAGCCATGAATTTGATTTCACGTTCTGTGGATGGAAAATGTCTCAGGTTTATATCTTATACTGGCTATACACAGATATGGTTCTATGTATACATACAAATTTTGCTCATATTTTTTTCATTACGTGCGTGAATAATTATGCTCGTCCGTCCCATAGGGAATATGTTGAATGAGGCTGTACAGTGCTGGGCTTTTTTTATGAAGGAGTTATTGATTACGTTGTCATATCTGAGTGAAATGGTCGCTCTCTCTCTCTCTCTCTCTCTCTCTCTCTCTCTCTCTCTCTCTCTCTCTCTCTCTCTCTCTCTCTCTCTCTCTCTCATATAAACAAACTAAAAATCTTAAAGCTTTTCCAGTGCAGCAGATTTTCCAACATCAATCTGGGTTATGTGTTTGTGAGACGCATATTCAATAATCAGGCAGTACTTAAGATTAATTTTATGGCTGTGGCTCTTGCAGTATTTTCCAGAGCCCCTGCGACGCCATAAACCTGGTAAACGACCAGATTATGAGCCAGGCCCTTAAGTTGGAGCGTTTGAATTTCTTGTGTCGTGTTGCTCCCAGAACCGGTCATCCGTGTTACGTGACTTGTTCCACGCCTGAGTAATAAGGACACAAATTTCCTCTACACTGTCTGTTTAGTTTAATTCTAAATGATATAATGCTCTTCAGCTGTTTAAGTGTTCAGTTTATCGTCAGTATTGCCAGACATTCGTCACTTCGATCACACATTCCAACGTCCAATGACGTAAGACGAAAGTATTTGCACGAATTTCAACCGCTTTTGGCGAAAGTTTTGGATGCCATAAGGACATGATGAATGTGAACGACTTTCCACTCGACTCGCAATGAGGGACCGGCGGCTGTTGTTGTGGTTTGAATATACAATTTCTCAAAATGTCCTTTTCCGTAAACTGCAAACGCGTTTTGCCATCACTAAATTCAAATCATAAGTTTGCATCTAGTCTAATTAAATTGTGATCGCTAACTGCCGGGGACTTTACATGCCTGACAGAAGTAGGAACAAGTTACTGCAGGTGATAAAAGCTAGGTCAAGAACTTAGTTGCCTTTATTTAGCTTATCAATTAGTTGAAGTAAATAGTATGTTTAATAAAGTTATCTAGCAGATCTGGACCTTCCGGGCTCTTGTCGTCTGGCTCTTGCAGGGATATTATCATTCACTCTCGCCATTTTCCCTGTTTATGCCACCCATGATGCTGGTACACCCTTGCTCCTGAACATGAACATATAGAATATATAACCATAGTATCAAGCAATTTCTATCCTGCTATATTGTGGAGCAATCACTGCCAACTTTGTATTTGGACTACCCATCGTGTGGCTAGAAACTTCCTCGGCGTGTCTATAGAGAGACGACAGGTCTGCTGTTCTTTTATGGTATAGATCAATCGATTCCTCTTTGATGATTTTGAAAAACATTTAAGTCCGCCCTGGGGTTGAAAAATTTTTGTTTACCCCACAAATATCACTTACTTGCTCCTTACAATTGATTATATTTCTTTATATAGAATTAAGTCACCTTTATTCTTTTGTTTTAGAGATCAATGCAGAATACCAGAATGCAATTTCATTTTACGTTAGTCAGCTATATCAGTGTACAGAGAGCCGTAAGAATCTGCATCTAGCTTGTTTACTATAATTGCTTTTAAGCTATTATCATTGCGAATGAAGACTCCTCCCCCTGGCTGGTGCAAACGCTTTCTAGCGAAGAGTTTGAATCCAGGTATTGTTAATTCAGTGATTAACTGTGTGCTCTTTGTATTCAACCATGTTTCTGAAACTGTACTAATGTTTGCTTTTGCTTTTCCTGTGAAAGCATTTGATATTGGTTCATCTCGTTTAACATTATGCTTCTAACATTATTGTATACTAATATAATCCTGCTTTGCAATTTCTGAGAGAGAGAGAGAGAGAGAGAGAGAGAGAGAGAGAGAGAGAGAGAGAGAGAGAGAGAGAGAGAGAGAGAGCACACAGTCAAACTAAAGGGTTGCAGAAGCTGTTGATAACACCCTGTGGTGTTGTGACACCAGACACAGGGCACGGAGAGTGGCGAGTGACACCCCCCACAGTCTTATGTCAGCAGGTGGGGATTAAAGAAGGCGTTGACGCCACTCGAGGTGTCATGATATCCATCAGTGTCATAATACCCCACAGTGTTATGACTCCAGATGGGGT